>NW_028278231.1:0-174369 GCF_059751315.1 Micrasema longulum | reverse complement strand
TTCGGATTTTGTAAGTTACGCTTGACATTTGTTTAGTTTGTTTTGTTTTGTTACCTATACTGATACGAATAACGTATGAGTATTTGTAACTGTACATGTGCACGTAGCTTGTTCATAAATGTACGCAGAAATATGGCATCGTCAAAAAATAAATGATGGAATAAGCTTAGTATAATTATACTAGGTCGTAAATATATTTATTATTGATGTTTTTTGGTTAATATTTCTTGATCTCCATAGTTAATTAACTTAACCAAGAAGTTTCATTGATAACTTCATCAAAATCAGTAAATACATTTATAAATAGCTCGAAAACCGGGTATAAATAGTTACAACGGGTATAATTATTTCTTGGTATAACCTTGGTACAAGGAAATCTAAAAAGTAAGGCCCGATGACATAAATATAGATAAATAGACAAGGTACTAGCGGAATGAAAATGGCATTTCAAATGGTGGACAATACACTTCTTTTCATCATGATAAAAAAGGAGGAACGTGACGAAAATATGCTGTCGTGTTTAGGTTACCATTTTTTTAAACAATGATACTTAAAATGCTTGATCTTTCGGATAAATGCATGTATTAGGTGAATGCAGTGAAAAAATTAACAAACACTCGCTGACATTGAAATAATTTGATTTAAGAAACGAATACAAAATAACGTAATTATCTTAAATACCTTTTTCGGGTGACTACATTTTTTTGAAAATATTTGAATTTTATTAATACGCTAAATGCTAAGATTAACATCATTATTCATTTTGCCGGAAACTTTGTCCATCTCGCCCACCCTGATCAGGCAAAACGGATAAGGATAGTTGAAAAAAACGACGTTTTAATCTTGTAAAAAAAATATTTTTTTAGTTGCTTTATTTTAAAGACTTTTGTTATTTCAATGACAAAATACGTTAATGCATTTCTTTGAAAGAGGTCAAACTTAGCATATCCGTCTTGCCCGTTCTTCCCGTAAAATGTACTTGACAAATTTCTTATGCATATTTTTAATTCGTGATATCTGCACATTATACAAAAGATTCCATATTTGTGATGCATATTCAATTACTATAATTGTTATATATATATTGCAGAAAGATTGTAATCTTTCATAGTATTTTTTGAAATAGCAGAACTAAATTTATGTTGCTATAAAAAAAGTTTTATAAATTATAAATGTTTGTTCCCATGAGATTTTAAAAATATAATATAATGGAATGTTGGCTTCATGGTGCATTTGCCTACCATGCAAGAGGTCTCGGGTTCAATTTTGAACATGGTTGACATGCAATACATATTTTCGAAGGGTGTTTTTACACAAAAATATTTCATAGTCCTTGGACTGGCTGATCATCTTACCTTCATGTAGCAAAAATGATCAAGATACGCTGCGGTTTTTATATATAAGTATATCAATGCAGTGCTTTTGCACCATTAGGTGCGGAAAAATAATGATGATAATAATGGAATACCAAAGTTTATTGATTGCACAATTTTAGGTGGCCTCCATGACGCTTGACTCACAAACGGAAGGTTCCGGGTTTGATTCCCGATAAGAACACAAAAATTAAATGTGATTTTCTCAAGCCTGGATATTCTGTGCTGTAATTCACCACTGTAATTGGGCCTTCTGGTCTGTTGTGGTGCAAAAAAAAAAACAAAATAAATTTTCGGTTTACATTAGATGTAAACAAATAGTTACAAACATAAATACTGAAAGTTTTCTGTAATATACACCTGATTATAATATATGGTCTATTGTTATGTACAAACAAATATATAAAACTGATCGTTTGCAATACATAATACCTAATAAAAAATAAAGTAATACAAATTTTAAAAGTTCTTAACAATAAAAAAATAAAAAAACTGAATTTTTACGTTTTGTGAAAGATCACGAATTCCCACTTTCTGGGAAAATGTAATATCGTTTCACTTTGACGAACACCCGAATTTTAACATTGATTAATATTTCATTAATTGCTAACACTTTCAATTCGAACTTAGCTCTAGAATCAGGTCTGAGATAACAAGAACTTGATTGGCATTTGATCGAATCGATTTTTGTCAACAAAAAAAAAATTTTGCCAAAATCGAAATTTCAGTTTTAACCGGCAAATCGAACGAAATGATCCATCAAAATTTCTAAAAAAATAAATAGTTAATTATCATCATTTTCCTATTCTATCATCCATTATTATTCCAGCATCCAATATAGGGCTTTGCATTGAAATTACACCGTAACTGATTAATTTTTGTTGCATGGTAAGGTGACAGTTTTGTGACATCGACATACTACATTGTAAATACCATATTTTTATCAGATCAGTTAAAGACATTTTAAATTTATCTCCTGCTTGACTTTTAACTTTTAATTTGATATAAAATTTTGTCTTTTAATTTAAACTTTTCATTTTAATTTTAACTTTTACTTTTAATTTTAAACATTTGATTTCAACTCTTAATTTATACTTACCTACATCTACTACCTGCATCGAATAATTTATTGTTGGTTGTGATTTTTTACAATTAAATTAAAATTTTCATGGAAGCAGAGAAAGAGGGAAGAAAGTAGAGTATCTTTACAGTGTCTTCTCCTTTTTATGAACTTTTTATGTAAAAAATTTATTTTTACTTTTTTAGAATTAAATTATTTTTCCCCTCTCCTCCTGCATTCATAAGTGTGAAATCTATAATTGATCTTACTTTTTTTAATTGTTTTTTTGTACCTTGTTTTATATAAAGACTGTATGATTTCATTTATAAATAAATAAGATAAGTTGAAATTCCGCTTTTTTAAGATACATGGTAGAAAAAATACAAAAATTTCAAGAAGAATAAAATATTGGAGATTTTTGTTCGATCATTTTAATTAAAATTTAAAGGCTACTGAAAGAATAAGATATATATAACAAAATGAAAAAAAGGAATTATATTATAGCACAATTTTTCAAAAATAAGAAAATTAATAATAAAAGTATATGCCCATAGAATTAAGAATAGTCCAACCGCATACGCACATCAAATAGAAGGCGACTAAACTACTCGTAAATGAGTAGGTTTGCGTTTTGACCCATTAGTTTCTTTGTAGACGTCGCTCAGTACGCAACTCCTGATTTGAATTCAACTATGCCGTGTTGTGTCTTTTTAAAGTGTAGAAATACTGCTAGGATCTAAAAAAAAACAGGATGGTATCACATTCCACGTGTAATAAGCAAACAAATGTTTGAGTAGCAAATGCATTAATGAAAATTTGAATTCTTTTCCATCTGTCAGATTGTGGAAGAAACAAAAAAGAATCTTTTTTTTTTACCCTACTTTGCTCATCTAATCAGAGAACTAATGAAAATTGGACTTAAAATTAAACAATGCTGTGGTGGACATTATATTAAAAATATCAAATATTTTTTAACATGATATAAAAATATCCGTTTTATGTAAAATAAAATTTGCTTTTCATTTTAAGTTCAAAGTTCATTAATTCAATTACTCTTATGAAATGACTCTTTATTTATCTACTCTGTTGTGTCAATCAATGTTTCCGCGTGCACAATAAAATTTTAGAGAAATTAACAAATTGCTTTTTTTTTAACCTAACATTCGTGTTATGATTATTTTTTTCCATTAAGCAACATTACGCGGCGACATCACGAATGCGCGCGGCGAAAGAAGGGTATAATAAGGGAATTATTGGACACAGTCCAATGTATTCAAATATGATTCTACGCTCCTTCCGGACTATTCTTAATTCTATGAACAATATGCCATTTAATAAAAAAAAAGCTATTTAAACGAGCTTTTTTTATCTATAAGTTTAATAAAAATAACTTTGATATTATGTTGAAAATACGTGAAATTGTTAAAATGTTAGTTTTTTAAATAAAAAAAAAAGGTAACAAAATTATGCGAGGATCGCATGCGAATAAAGGGTGGTGTGGCGTTCTATTCTCTCTGCCTATCCCTGCAAAGAAACGACATGATGGATTATTTGTTTTAATCGTTGTAGAATGATTTGGAAAAAAAATGTTTCATAATATACTTGGAAATCTCTGATTTTCATTTAAAACTATTTTAAGAAGATGGAATATAACAGGAAGAGAATTCATCTGAGAAAGAAAAGAAAATGAATTAATTATGTTGAATTCTGGAAACTTCGTTTCCTGCACAGTATAAATTGCAAATTCTTAACAGCTTGCCTTGGACTGGTGCCTGTAAAGCAATTTAATGAAAGGGTCGGGTCCTACAGTGGATTTTGTCGACTTATAGCCTTACAAAGCTTATGCATAAATTAACTTTGTATTTCCATAGCAATAATTACCAGCAGTCTTAAATATAAATATGCATCAACATAGTTTTGAGTGTGTCTAAATGTTTGTGGGCAGGCAAGGCTACCTCCCCGGGGAATTATTAAGATGTAAATTTGTAACAACAGAAGTAAAAGTCAACAGATGGAAAAGTTGAAGAAATGTGGATGTTTAAACATAGGCAGAATGGTGAATATTACATGGTGTGTGAAGTGGATTTTGAAACCTGCCAATGACAAGTCATAAGCCCTGTAAATGCCTAGATTTCGATTTCTCCTTCTCAGAAACGTTTTCCCTCTCTGTTGAAACAAATTTAGATAAAAATATGCAAAGTTTTTTAAAACTTACCATCGTACCTAGCAAAATAATAAAGTTAAATTTATAGCAACTGAGAGAGATAAAACTGATAGAGAGGAAAGATATATAATAATGATGTTCAAATAAAGGCAAAATAGTTAATATTACACAGTAAAACTACTGAAACCAGCCAGTGACAGGTCACAAGCCATGTAAATGCTTAGACTTCAACATTCCCTTCTCAAAAATGTTTTCTCTCTCGTTTGCAACAAATTCAGATATAAATTCAAAAATAGGCAGCATGGTAAATGTTACACAGGGTAATAAAGTGGCCACTGAAACCAGCTAATGACAGACCGTAAGCTCTGTTAGTGCTAAGCTTTCTATTGGTTCTTTCTCATAAATGTTATTTTTCTCTGTTGTAATATATACAAGAATTAAAACTAAATTATAACTAATTTCACAGAAGGTTCTTTCAGTTTTGTAGTTTGGTCAAACATTAAAAATGACTGTTATTCAATAAAATTATTGTTTTAACTTTTCCAAGTTTGAATGCGAGAAAAATCCGAGAGTTTCTGAGGTACCACGAATATCTTAGCTAAATTACTATGAATACGACCAAAAAAAATCATTATGATTGTCATGGAATTTTAGTTTTTTGCAAAATTCATACATTTAATCATAAAATACTGTTGCGAAAGGATACTATATGACATCGCACTGCTCTTTTTGTGACACGTTAAATAGCACTGATCTGAATGCTGGCTACGGATTAGCGAAACAATACAGCAGGAAGTTGGGAGGGGGTGTTGAAGTATGGACCGTATATTTTGACTTTCTAGAATAAAAATGATGTCTTTGCGTTTGAAAATCTTGATGTTTATTTTATGACTTTTAACTTTACAACTTTTAATTATTTTTTAAATTATTAATAATACAATAGAGGCTAAACTTCACCGGAGCCAATATTAAATTCAAGGAAATTAAGTCGGAATAAAATTGTTGAGAAAGAGAACGAAAATGCCATTGCCGTTGTATATGTAATCTTTTATGCACTTTTAACATTGGCGCGGATTCAGAGCTACCAATAAAAATATATATTTATAAAAACACTACAAGAAAACTACAATCCGTACGTAATGAGACTGAATAAAAACCTAACCAGGGGGAATGCATGTAAAATGCGAAACTCGATTTTTTGTGTTTTTGGCTGGTAAAAAGTCACAAAATAGTAAAAAGCGCACGTGCAAACTGACCTATATATCATAGATTGCTGAACTGAAGAGGGATGAATTGTAATGTTAACTATTTTCACGGAGGACAAATGTCAGTTTATATTGAAAAAATTTGGTAGAAAAATATTTTAATCATTTAAATACATTTTTTACATTACGGGGTAGGATTATGCAAAACAATAATCAATTTGATGATTATGGGGTTCAAAATCTACGATCAATGCAGTCCTGCAGTAAATTAACATCGTCTATTCCATGGAGATATCCAGAACAAAGGAACGTAGCTTATAAGAGACCACAGAGCGCAGTCAACGCCCAGTTCAAGTGTAGTGACTTTAACTCCTCATCGCCGTAACACTCGCGCGGAACAATTCAATATTTATTCGAAATGTAATAAATACGCATTAAACATCAACCTCGTGTTTTTGTCAATGTTAACAAAGGTAGGAGCTCTACCAACCCTCAGCAACCAAAATTCTACATAATTAACCAAAGAGTTATTGAAAACATATGCTGCCTTGGGGACCCTAGATAACCCCCTTAGGCCCAGAAGGGTTTAATAAAATACGTACTATTTTTATTTTTTTACATGACAACTAACAGTAACTTTGTTATTTATTATTTTAAATCCTTAAAGAAAAAAATATTGTGAGATCATTCCTTTTTTTCCCTTACCCAGCTCAAAACGATGTTACATCATTGGTTTATTTACTGAAGCGTATTCTGATATGAATGAAAGAAAGCAATCAGCGCATTAGGACCTTAGTTAGGAAATAATCTTACCAATCAGGCCTTCAATATTTTTGTTAGCCTTTAATTTGCACAAAATTACACCACTATAAAAAAATATTACTTTTTTGTTCTGTCAAAAATCATTGAAAAGAATATTAGGCTATTTGTCATTATTCAATTGTTTTGCATACGCTTCATTCTCAGATTCTAGAAAGAAAATAATTGAAAATTAACACATAATTATATACATTCAATCTTACGTCCATCTTATCGGGAATATAATTTGTGATCTTATACTTCTAAATCAAGATTTTATTTATTATTTTACAATGTTTGCATATTTAAAAAAAAAAAAAAAAAAAGATAATATGTGATAAATCGGATGTACCGAGCTGAAGGACAATTTGACGTCAATTTAAAACATGCCTTAAATAAAATTTTAATTATTTATTTTTTAAGAACATATTAAGGCTTTTAAGGCTGTGTCCGTGTCAATTAAACACAATAAATTCATATAAAACATTATGACAAGAACATTTTGCACATAACTATTTTTTTGCCTATCGACCCATTCGCAACCCACTTTCGATATCCATTTTTTTATAGCAGTAAGTATGCAATCAGTACGCTGGTGTCCATATTCAGAGATAACTTAAAGTGAGGAAAGTATATTCTATTATCCAGAGTTTCAAGTTATTCTCTGCATATAAAATTAGAACTCTCCTTACTTTCCTGAGATTTGTCTCCAAATACGGGCATTAGAGAGTGATAACTATTTACTATTCTGCATATTTGTCTTCAACCTTTGAACTGATTAACGCTTCCCTAACTGTGCCAAAAACATCCCCGCGTTCCAGTGCTGTGTAATTATTAGACATACACAATTGAGAGATTTGAAATCGCTTCAATTCGTTAAGATAGTATTTTAATTGTAATTGCTAAAAACATAAAATCACAAATAATTTATGCTCGCAGCGCGAGCGAAAAAACCACCCTAAACGGAACTCGGAGAGCTACTGTTGTCTGTGAATGTAATGTAATGGCTCTTGGTTATTATTTTAGTTAGTTATTGGCCTGCGTGATGGGTAAAATTGCGTCTTTTGCTTGCGAATATACCTGCAACGTCGAGAGTGATACGTAAGAAGTGTGTGTAACAATCGTATATTCAGTAAGGCAGACAGGCGCCGTGGCGCAGTTAGTTAGACGGTTATCCGTGAAACTGGCGTCGCGGGTTCGATTCCCGCCAGTTGCAATAAAAAAATCCAAGAAAGATTTTTTTCTCATTTGGTCTGGGTGTTGTGGTGTATTTTTCATTACCTTCTTCCATATCCCCTCTATCCCACCTGCTGACAAGCCTCAAAATAGAGGCTTAGCGGGTTATTCCTTTTAAAAAAATATATTTATATATTTTACTTCATACGCGGCAATTTGCTACACATTAGTTTTGTATTGATAATTTATCTCCGATTTCTGATATTTAGTACCTTTTCTGGGCCCAATAGTATTTGTAATTTGATAATAAATTATTAACCTAAATGTTTAACAGAGGAATACCGAAAATTTTATACCAGTATTTATTATATTTATATAAAAGCTATTAGATGCAATGTGTACTAGCTACACATTACAGAGAAAGGAGTGTTAATATGTTTATTTGCAAATTAATGATCATTCAAATATCGGATGTAAAAGTGACTGACGCGCTACTATAGGCGAAATGAATTTATATTTAAAAAAAAAATAATTTCATATTTCGTCTTATGTGTCAATGAATATCGAACGTAAAATTTTGGCGTTTACATCGAAAACTCTTTTGTACGACGTTCATAAAATCCACGGATTTATATCTCATAAAATTTGGTTTATTTTTACGAATTCACGTTTGTAGCTGAAATGGTTTAACATAACACCTGTCTTGTTTTGGAATCGATGGAAAATAAAAAATGTAACTTTTATTTTACATTCACAAAATTTTTAGTTGACTCAGCTGCAAAATTTATTTTATCGTGTATCAGTCATTCATCCTTTTTACCGTTTAATGCATCGTCGCGTCGATATGCAAATTCGTTTTTTTTTATCTGATGACATCACCATAATAAAATATAGTTTTTACTTAAATTAGCTAATCTGCTTAGAACGCCAGAGATGAAAGTACTAAGGGCATTAGCAGGAAAAACTCTAAGGGACAGAATCCAGAATCAAGAAATTAGACAGACTTGCGATACCCAAGACATAGTACGGTGGAGCAGAACAAGGAGAAGATTCTGGAGAGATCACGTTCTAGCCTAGCAGATGTATCTGATCTGCGGTCAGATCTCGACTATCTGGAGGATAACTGCAAGTCCAATTGTTTGGACCTCAATCTTTGAAAGTGTTCAGTTTTTTTTATTTATTTGGAAGTTCAACAATAATACATAAAATACATACATTTTTTAAGTAAGCATTGCTAACGTTCTTTATATATATTTTCAATTATAGAACTCCACCATCTTTTATAAATTATAAAAAATAAGTGTGTAAAATCAATTAAGTAATAATAAAGAAAAAGTTTAGTGGAAGATAAGAATAGAGATTGAGTTAAAGAAATAAAATTGAGTTAAACATAAGAAACTACATTTTTTTTTAAGAAAAGAAAAGAGAAATTAAAAACAAATAAGATATAATAAAATAGACTAAAATTTATTTACATACACAAAAATAAGGATAAGGCATTTGATTTAAGATACATAGTAAATTTTTTTTTTTATTATTTGCTCCATCATGATAAATGTCAATGTTAACTTTTTTTCCATTTTGTTATAGAGTCTTAACATACTTGCAAGAGGGTTACATTTAGTTGAAAACTAATTTTTTTACCTACTAACTTCGCGCTTAAGGGCAAAAACCTCCAACTCTCATTATTTGTAAAGGATCTAGGTGTTTACCATGATAGTAAATTACTTTTGCACATGCCCTTGGCTTTGTGATACGTAGCTCTATGTCGTTCACCATGGAAAAGACACTTCTTTCACTGTACATTGGTGCGAAGCTACTTTGAATATGCATTACAAATGTGGAATCCTATGTACAATGTACATATTTCATGCGTTAAAAATTTACAAAAAAAATAGTCAAGTACATGTGTTTTTAGTTGAAATTGATTTTAAATCTGTTCAATACATTTAAATATGTCAAAAATATCATCTATTACATCCGCAAAAACTTTGCAAAAAGCTGTTATGATTTGTCTATTAAAAATTGCTTCTAGTTCAATAGACTGTCCGAAATTACAATCTAAACTCTCTATTAATGTTTCTCAAAGAGTTTTTAGGAATAATCTTCTTCTTTATACTCTTCTTGTTTCATCTAATTAAAGGCGAAATTCATTTTTATAGCGAATATTAAATAATTTTAATCTTATAAAAAAACAATTTATTTGAGAATTATCATAATGTGGTGTTTTTTTTTTTTTTTTTGGATTTAGATCATTGATTATTTTACGTTTGAGAATATGTTTTAACTTACTGTGATGCTGCTTATGAAAACTGGTGATTGGCTTATTTATTATTTGGTTTGTTTTTTTATGTATGATAAATGTTACTATTCGTTAATCGAATATAAAATAAATAAATGAATGGGTAGAATGAACAGCTCCAGAATCCTATTTACCGTGGCCCATGAAAAAATCCCAGCTGGTTGCCGTCTGGTCGGAAGATCACTAAAAAGATGGAAAGACAACTGAAACCCAGCGTCTCAGGAATCACTCTCTAGTCATTAACAGATCAACCAATCTAAACAAAGAAGAAGAAGCTAATAAAAGATCGTAAGCCCCGAAAATACGTGTTGGAAAAATTACTCTCTGTTACGTAAATAATGAATAAACTTCTCGAGAGATTGAATACTTTTTAACAACAAATTTTACTATTTGAGCTGATGAATTTTATATAGACAATAAATAAATCAGTACTGCATGAGAAACAGTTAAATAATGTACATATTATATTTTACATAAAATATGTTCAGTTATGGACAAGCCAAGTCTGCTAGGGTTAGTATCGGAATGGAGTTTACTTGCACACAAATTAACTAATTTATAACGTTGATTTCTGGGCGTACGTGGGGCGTAGGTCACTTAACATGTCGTTTCTGACGGTTCATTTCTCAGTACATTAGAAATACAAAGGCTCTATTTGAGAACAGCCCTTACTCATAAATGAACATAAGTTATGACTTACAAAATACGGCTTAAATAAAGAGCAAGGATTACACGCAAAAAATACAAAATAAAATACAATAAACTGCTCTATCTCAGCTCCACGAATAGCCTCGACATCGCAGGCCATGACAGTGGGAAAATACAACAATTCGACGAATGCTGACAAAAAGAATATGCGAATTGGCGGAGGTAAGCCATAGTCCTGCGTAAACAGCCTGCCCACCTATCTTTAGAGCAATGTCTTGGTTCATTGTCTCGTCCTTCAAATATCTGTTTATACTAGAACAATAGGTCCAAAGGTGGGACAATGCCGTATTGTCCTGTTTTTGCGTGAACAATGCATATCTCTTCATGAGAAGTTTATGCAAAAATACGGTAACTATTAACTGACACTGAGTAACATAAAAGTTAATTTGAAAGATTGAAGAATATTTTCTAATCGTATTTTAGTTTGGAAAGGTAATGTCCACAAAAAAAATGGCAATCACGTTTCAGAACTAAACATAAATAAGGGAATTATAAAAAATACGCGCCTTTGATTAAATTAAAGAGAGGTTCTGAAAAAATATGTTAAAAGTGCTCTCTTCAAACGTTGACAAAGCTCAAAAGTTTGCGAGCGAACGAATTAAGCAATTTGGCTTTTCTTTAAACTGGAAAATTCCTGGCTAATGGTTTTTTACATGGTTTTATACCACGTAAAAAGACTTATGATGACCACTTTGTTATTTTGGAAAAGTGTGTAAGGCGCCTGTTTAAAATGCGTGAACATTATTTTAATATTTTTTAAAGTGTCATGACAGGCCAAAAACCCTATTAAAAATATTTAAAAATACATAACAATTATAAAGTCTTGACTATACCCGGTTTGACAATTATTTATTGCTCAACTAATCATTTTGTATAGGGGTTCTAATCAAATATTTTAGTCACGATATTAAAAACAAATTCTTTCTAATAATTTATATTAATATGATCGATGTGAAAGTACTCTTATTTAAACTATAAATAATACACTCACATTTCAGAACGTACCGTGCCTATGGGCCAGTAAAGTGGCTACACACACAAATAAATAAATAAATAAAAAATATAAATGTAAATTTATTTGCAAACCAAAAAAAAAAGTAATTTATGATACTTAAGTGCGGGTGGGTTAAGAATACGAACAGTTGTGTTGCTTTTGACTCGATGTTAACTCTAAGGCAAAAATCCTGAATAAAGAAATCGAGTGGAGATAAGTCTGCCTTGTTGTGTAGTGGTGAGTACGTTCGCCTACCATACTAAAGGTCCCGGGTTTGATTTCTGGGAAGATATGTATAATAACATATGATGCAATAAAATAACCATTCATTTAAAGAAATAAATAAAGAAATTCCGAAGAAGGTAACAAATAAAAATAATCAGATATAAACATTAAAATATAAATTAAAGAAATTTAGTTACAAACGTTATCAAATATACAAAATAATGGCATCATTGAAGTCAATACAAAAATATAAAAACACTGTTGAAATGATAATAAGGATATGGTTTCTATTCTTCTTACAAGTCGGTCCCTCAATGCTGAGGATCGTGATCACCATGAACACCTCTGATTAGTCTGTTCCACTCCAGTCTGTCCTCAGCCCGACGAACTGACTCATCAAATTTTAGCCCCGTAGCCACCTTTATTTGGTCAGTCCATCTATATGGGATTCTACCCCGGCTTCTCCTACCTTCAACTCGGTCAGACATTTTTGCCTTTTCTAGATTATCTGGCTCACGTCTAGCAATATGTCCAAAGAACACAGTATCCTTCTTCATGGTTTCTATAAACTTACTCTATACTGTGGAAAGAAATTAGAGTAATAAATAATATTATGCTAAATAACAATAAGAAGAGATTCATATATCAACTTTTGGTCGAGTAGCCACTCTTTTCAAGAAATACTCAATAAATTACAAATGCAAGGTACTAAATAGTAGAGTTCTATTTCCATACTTTTTACATATTTTTGGTACTACTAAACCATCATTATAGGTGAAGCGTGTATTATTGTTATGTTTGAGAGGAATTTTTTAATTATCATTATTAAATTGTTTTTAAATGATGCAAAGCCATAGTAATCCTCGAACTGGCAGAGTTTTAAGTGTTTTGTTCAGGAGAACTTTATAACTTATTTGTCTGTAAATCTTTGGTGGTACAATTCTCTTAACTATAGAAAACTGTAAACCCTGCATCATTTTCATATTCGTTTTAGTTTAATGTCCTCACGACTTTATGCTTTATCTTATAATTGATTCTAAAGTAAAATAAATATTTTCATAGTGCTTTAAGGCAAAATAAAAGATGACTTAGATGCTTGTTCTCTACAAATGTTATAGGTTCGCTATTACACTAGTTAGAGATACTCTCATGTAGGCAATTTGTGCGATGGGCAATAATATTAGGCAAAACAAATTTTTTTGCATGAGGAAATAACATGTACAAGCATTTAGTAATTTTTTGCATTTATAATAAGACCATAGTTATGAGCCCACTTTTACAATTTATTAAACTATATTATGAAAATCCCTCTCCTCCACTCCCCCACTCTATTACCTTATCCCTTAACCTTCATATTGTTGTCTTATACAATATATTATTTTTTTCTCTTTACTGTGTAACATGTACTCTCATTATATTTGTGAAAAACTTTAACTGGATGAATGTAAGTACTATTTTTTATATTTAATATTTTTATGTAACAACTGTTATTTTTCCCAAAAACATATATTTAAAAAAATCCTTTTGCTGTATATTTTGAGATTCTGAAGTTTTATCATTAGAAATGACTAGGGTTTTTATTGAAATGTACTAAAATTTATGTTTATATGTGCAAGCCCATCTCCCCATTAAAAAACAGCTGTATTTTTAATTTAGGATTTTTTATGCATCTTTTGATATTTGATGCATAAAATAAATATACTTGTACGTAGTTAAATACAAAAAAGTCTTTGTTTTTAACTACTAATTTTTTATTATTTTTTTTTCCACCGACCGGTTTCAAAGCAAACAAGCTTCTTCGTCAAGGTTTACGTAACTAATGAATTGATCCTTTTTTTATTTCATGTTGAAAATGAAATTTTAAAATTTGACAACTTAGAAATCTTAGAAATTGAAAAAGCGATTCATAATAAAAAAATAATAAACAATATTTATTTTAGTCCTCTCCTGTCTAACTTCGAAAATAGTGATATCAAATTACCACCCGTGTAAGGAAAAAACGACTTATTTTATTGGGTCCACATGTAGTATTAAGTAAACATGATAAAAATAAAAAAGGAATCATTCATTAGTTACGTAAACCTTGGCGAAGAAGCTTGTTTGCTTTGAAACCGGTTGGGGGAAAAAAAAAAAAAATTAGTGGTTAAAAACAAAGTTGTTTTATTATAATGAATAACCACCAAGTTAGTGCTTCAAATATAAACTTTATACAAAAAAAGTCATTCAGAATGACACAAATAATACCTGTATTCAGAGACAAAACTTACGGTGAGGAAAGCACATTCTTATTTCATATCCAGAGGATAACTTGAAGGTGAGGACAGTAGAATGAACTTTCCTTACCTCAAGACACTCCACTTTACGGCTAGTAAAATAAATATTATTTACAAGATGCAGCACGGTCTCAATTTCAAAATCGAAACTAATTAACAAAAGATTGACAACGGTCGGTGTGCGTTGAATTAAGTTAGTAATTAAACTATGATAGGGTTCATAACTACTGGCAAGGTTTCTTTTTTAATTAACCCGGAAGATAGTTATTAACTTTTTGAAACAATTAAGTATCTGGTTGAACTTTTCATCATTCCAGAAATTCACGATTGGTTGAATTGTCACGCCAGATTAAACTCTCTGACGAAGTTGAAAATTCTAAAAGGAAAAAAAGAATTAATATAATCGCAAGATGTTAACAGTTTAAGAGGAATCATTTGACGTATAAAATTACGCGTATTTGATATTCTTTTATATTTCAAACAATTCAACTGACTTTTCCTTATACAAATGAATTCCCGCATTTTCTCCTTGGATTATAGCACTAGAGCAGTTTTTTTTACACATTTTAGATATTAACTATTGTGTCGTTTCTATAGTAAGTTAAAGTTAGTTTTATTGATAAATTATTTACTATCGAAACTGGGTCTATCCAAAAACCGTAGAAAGCGCCCGAATTTATCTGTCGTCTTCGGACGTACAGAATAATTATTTTTATTTATTTTATTTATTAAAAAAAAACAGCAGCCATTTCAACAAAAAAATACAAATAAACCAAATTTATAGGTCAATTATAGTTTTCTATACATTGCTAAATACAATGTCAAAAAAATAAGAAAAAAAGGGTACATTGAAATAGCTACTCCGCATCATTCCACACGTAAAAAATAAATAAAATATGACAGTAAAAATGAAATAATTAAAAAAATTAAAGATTTTTTTTTTGTTTACTCGGACTTAAAAATCTTTTCGCCGGCAATAAAAAAATAAGATAACGGTAAGATAAGACAATGAATCGGGTTGCGGTCTCACGGATCAGAGGTCCGAGGTTCGAACCCCTATCTACCCCAATTCGACTTTCATTTTCTAATAGTGAGTAATACATACAACTCGTTGAAAATGATCAACAAAATTGAAATATTTGGGTAAATCATTAAAACGCCAACATTTTTATTTTTTTATAAAAAAAACTGTTTTTGAAAAATGCCAAAAGTACTGACACAAAACAATTCATTTTGATACTCTTTCTTAAAAAAACAACCAAATCGGTTATGGCCATACTACCTTCCACCAAGGGGTTTTCCTAGCACAGTCAAGCCACACAAATTGTAAAAAATATTTACGAAAGCATCAGTTTCTGTCTGCAGAAACAAAAAAAGAAACAGGTTAACAAAAAATGGTAAAAATTTAGAAAAATAATGCCATTATTTAAGACTAGTAATAACCGTCAGCTGGAATTTTGATGTTTTTTTTAACATAAAACAAAATAATTTTCTGAAGCTGCGTAATACAAATTTTTACTAAAAAAAAATTGTTCCTAATTTGTTTATGTTTTATCTTTGCAATAATTACTAAAAAAAATATTAAAAAATTTTCTTACTCAAAATAATATTTTTTTTTAAACTACCATGAAAATGTCAAAATACCTAAACTTTAACAGTCTCGCGGCAAATCTTATCAAAAAATATTTTTTTCGTTTATTTTTCTCGTAATCTGTAGGCTATAGAACATTTTTTCCGCATAGGACCGTTTTCAATTTCCAAAAAAATATAAATCGAACCACCCTAATCATCAATTCAACATACAGTTGTGTTTTCCGCATAGTATTGGACAGGCATTTACGAGAGAGTGACAGAAAAAAAATGTTCCAATACATTTTTATAAAAATTCCCAGCCACCGAATATCGTCTTAATGGCATTTTTTTTTTATTTCGTGCCTCTTGCAAACAATCTTTATATTTCGAGCAACGAATTTCGACGTCACGCCATAACATTTTTTTTATCCGCACTGTATTAGTTCGCCAAATGCAGGGGTATCTCACTATTTCATAATTATTCCTCTTTCCGTACCCAGTTAAGGTAAGGTTATTTTTCCTACGCTTCAGGTGCCAGTCCAGGAACAATGCTATACTGCAGTTTAAAAAACCTCTAAAATTACTATTTCACGTCGACTCTGCCAGGAATCAAACCCAGGGACTTAAAAATTGTAGGTGAACCCGCTATCCACTACAAGGCGAGGTGGATTTATCTACGCTAAATTTCTTTGTTCAGAATTTTTACCTGAGAGCAGCCATCAAGTCGAAAACACTTGTCCAAGGTTTTGGTTCTATGTACTTCTTACACAGAACTGTATTTATTTTTTATCCACCTGGTCACACAACAATATATTAACTCTTAAAAGTCTGTGGTAAATAATTCCTTTTTATAATTTATAAAATTAAACATAAAATGTAGCCTGGTTATTAAAAATAAATTAAAAATCATAAATACGCCGGTAATTTTCTATCACTGTCAATAACTGACCGAATCTCTTTTCTCACAAACAGCGGCCACTAAAAAGCGTTTCTTTCTTAAAAGTTATAAGTTTTATATTCGTGCTCTTTCTTTTACATATTTTATATTTTATTGTCACATTTATTCTTCACGTGGCAAAGACCAATATTTTTTGTATTAAAATCCAGTACAGTTTTACAAATTTTACTTTCCAAATCCATGTGAAAATGTTCATTTAAAGGTAACAAAAAATAGAAAGACATCATTTAAAAGAATAAGAGAGATATATCAAGTCTTGTATTGTATGTAGACTAGTGTGACATCACAGTCACAGAAGAGTTTAATAAAGTTTCACGCTTCGATGTCTAAAGAAATGATTTATTTTTTATTATATACATTTCATATATTCTAGAATTGCGTCTGATTTTGGAATCTTGTCTCAATGTATTAAAATATCAAAATGCGCTGCAATTGGAGTTGTACCAATAAGGGGTCTTTTGTTATTTATTTGATCAATTTTCTCTGCAGAATAAACAATTTTAGGACAATTGATTTGATGTTTTGGACAGAAAAATAGCAGTTTTAAATATGTAATTCAGTCTTGTTAGACGTTCATTGTATTTTTTTCATCTAATTTTCTGAAGTAAGCTTTCATCTAGAGAGAAAGTATATTTTGTCATAATACATCATCACACTAGTCTATTTGAGTCCTTTTTCCTAACATTACTCACATACACGTAACAAATATTTTTCCTGAGAACGAAAAAATAGGCCAAAAATGTAAAAGTATAGTTGCACAAGGCAAACGTTGCAAATACCTTTTTCATTGGAATTAATGTTTTGTTTAACTAAACTAAAAAAAAAATCGGCGTTTATTTGTTTCGATAAAAATCTTTAGTTACAAGTTCAATTTTGAAGGCAAATTGTGAAACAAATATTTTTTTAAAAACTATATATAACTAATATTTTTTTTTGAAGAAAAAAAAATACATTTCAGTATAAATAAGAATTTTAAAATTGTAAGATTGAGACATTGTATGAATTGTTAAATTTAGTACATTAACAAGTTGAAATATCGGCTATGATTGAATTAATTCTGGACACTTTAAATTAAAAAAATTATCTGTTTGATGTTTGTGTGGAAAATGTGTATTTTTCAAGGTCAAATTCATACTTTTAATTTTTTGGTTGACTGCAATGTTTGTACATAACATTTTCGAACGAATTTTTATATTTAAAAAATAACAAACCACATGTTAAACAAGCCAACCTATTTTCGGGTTGACGGTTTTGTCAATCACAGGACGTATGTAATTTTTTCCCAATAATCAATCAGGAAGACATTTGCAACCTTTACAAAAGGTTTCATTATTGCTTTAGCCTGGTTTTGCATTTCAATAAGTGAGGACTTGCGAGGATAGTGAGTAAAATTGTGAAACAACTAAAATGGCTCGAAACGTGTCGATCAGTTACCTGGGAGGGGAAAAAAACCATGGCCCATTGTGAAGAAGGGTACACCTATAAGGTGGAGCAACAAAATGAGGTGTAAAAAAACTCTCCATACGGGTTACGAACACTAAATCGATAAAATCAGCTCCAAGAGATGGAAGAAAGTCTAAGAAACAGAACAGGATATGCGCATAATTTGTGTTACGCCATGCAAAACTATTAAAATCTACAAAATGCATTAACCACATCATCAAAACACATGGTGAACAAGTTTGTGAGAGATTTTTTTTTGTAAAAAACATTGTAAAAATGGTTTGCGAGCGAAAACTCTTTAAAAAAAGCTGTATCTGAACCAGAAACAGGTGTAGAAATACATCGACTAAACTCTGATATACGAGTGGACGAGAAAAGATTAGTGAAAGGTTACTCAGAGCAACGTGTCCAAAATTAGCATCTTCGGCTATAATGGGGTGAAGTTTATTTTATACAAATGTACCACGGCCACTATGAAGCACTCAGTCAGTGCAATGTTATGGGATAGCATGTATTGATGGCTAGTTATCGTTGAGGACAACGTCAATGCAAAAAAGGGCCAAATAGCAGTATTAGAAGCGAAACTGTTGCCTACAATCGAGGATTTATTCGGAGACCCACGCAAGTGCATCTTTTAGCAGGACGGAGTACCATACCATACAGCCAGGAGTTGCACAAAGTGGTTCAGTGACCACCACAGAACTGTCCTGCCTTGGCCAGGTTATATTCGGATTTAAATACAATAGAAAATCTATGGTTTTATTTGATAGTAGTGGGATATCGAAAAAAAAAACTAATTGAAGCCATCATCCTGTTCAGGTTCCATGTGATTGCACTTAAAAATTGCAATGCCTGCTGCACTTGATGCCTTGATAAGTCGAAGCGGTTCTAAAAAACAATAGATATACAAGGAAATACTAATTTCGACATATTACAACAGAGATGAAGAACATTTTAGAGAAGGGAATATAAAAGTCTAGGCATCTTTATGGCTTATGACCTGTCATTGGCTGCTTCAGATGGCCACTTTACACACTGTGTAACATTCACTATTCTGCATGTATTTAAAAAAAAAAATATTTATTTATTTATTTATAACATAATACAAGGTTTTTAAACTTTACATATTACATTTTACTACATATTTTATTTGTACGAAATATTCCCAATCAGCAAAAGTGCTGGTATGAGGGGATATTATATATAATAAAACAAAAGTTTAATTATATAAAAAAATTCAATAAAATAACTCTTTATACTGTCATTTTCGTATTGTGTGGCAAAAGATTACACAGCACTGAATGAGACTACACTGAATTTTACATATTTATATACTACTATAACCTTGAACACTTTTGACTCTAACCAAATGAATCTAAATACTGTAAAATTTGTCACCCTTTATACCTATGTTTATAACGATTTTACTTTTCTCTTTATATTATTTACATTGAATCTCTACTTTTGTGAAGAATGCCTATATTTTTTGTATCCTTACTTTTTAACAATTCTAAAAATGATTTATTTTAATATCATCTTAGTTTCATATACATATAACTTTACTTTTGTGCTTCTATTTATTAAACCAGAGTTTTTATATTGTTTTTATAGCATGTTCTATTTTTCTTTGTCAGCTCACTTTTTATATCTGTATATCATGATATTTATAACTACGGTTTATTTTAAGGTTAATTTAAATGACTCCACAATTTACCTCTTATACCAGGATTTAAATATTGCATTTATACTTTCTTGTCATAAATGTAATAATTACAATGATTTTTATTTTGCTCTTTTATACTATATACTGACTCTTATCTACATTTTTAAATATATGTATCTGTACTTTCTATTAAATAATTGTAAAATTCTCACTGTATGTATCTTAAGTATATGCTGTAAAATTTCTATGACTCTGCTACCGTATAAAATGATCTACATAGTATCACTCCCAGTAATCTCTATAATGACTATGACAATGTTTATTATTTTTTTGGATGCTGCAAGTGCTACGATTCACTCTATAATCTTTTATATAAAGCTTTTCTCAAAAGAGTTAACGACTGAAAATAATCTTATTCAAACTGTTCTGTTGAATTATCTTGTAAATTCTGTAAATCCGTCAATTATTTTTGTATCACTCATTGTAGTACTGTTTTCTCTAGGGCGCGAGTGAACCACATAGTACGTTTGATGAATTTGACCCTATACCTCTGATGGAAACCATAGAATCAAATGTTGCTAAACAATTTTTAAATAATGGTTCTTCCATCAAGGTATTTTCTATGAATATTAGAAGCATAAACAAAAATTTTGATGCCCTAATGGTTGTTTTAACTGAACTAAATTGTGATATAGATGTTATCATACTGTCAGAATGCTGGATAAATGAATATTATATTCCTAAAACTATTGGAAACTACAACCAATGTCATTCTTGTAATAATAAACTACAAAATGACGGTGTCGTTATATTTGTAAAAAGTAAACTAGCTTTTACAAGTAAGGAAGTATGCTTTCCACATTCCAATTGTATTGAAATTGAAATTAATAATATGATGACTATTCTAGCTATCTACCGTTCTCCTCACAACACAAACATAACGTCTTTCTTATCATCGTTAAACGAATATTTGGAACTTAACAAGAACATAAAAAACTTTTTTATCTTAGGAGATACAAACATCAATATAATCAATAATATGCACCCACAAGCCAATGAATACCTGAACCTTCTTGGTACATATGGATTCTATCCGGCAATTATGGTACCCACAAGGGTAACGGAAACAACTAGTAGCTGCATTGACCACGTTTTCTTAAAAAGTTTACTACACACTAGGGCAGTTGTTTACAAATGTAGCATAACCGATCACTATGCTAACATTATCAGTGTAGCAACCTCGACACCACCTCCACCTGAGCGACAATATAATT
Organism: Micrasema longulum; assembly: GCF_059751315.1. Taxonomy (NCBI): domain Eukaryota; kingdom Metazoa; phylum Arthropoda; class Insecta; order Trichoptera; family Brachycentridae; genus Micrasema; species Micrasema longulum. The sequence goes on along the minus strand of NW_028278231.1, from coordinate 153,181 downwards.
GTAAAAATATTGATTACAATTTATTATTCCAAAAAATAACTGAAGAGACCTGGTCTCCAGTATATTCAAACAACGACCCAAATATTTCTTGCAAACACTTTGTTAATATACTCGATGCACATATAACAAATGCTACAAGCATCACACGGAGAACATCGTCAAAGAAACGTAAAATCAAACCTTGGATAACAACAGGACTTATCAAATGTGTTAGAAAAAGAGACAAACTTCATCGATATTCTATTAATAATCCTACTGATCGAATTTTAAATTATTACTATAAGAAATATAGAAATAGATGCAACAAAACCATAAAAAATGTTAAAGAGGAATACTATAGAAATAAGATTCTCGATGCTAAAGGTGATGGAAAAAGAATATGGCAAATCATAAAAGAAATTTCATATACATCTGGGACAAGAAATTCTATAAACGATATTAACATAGATGAAAAACCGTATAACGTACTGAAAAACCCTGACCTAATTGCCAACCACTTTAACAAATTTTTCGCTAACATAGGATCTAATTTAGCTAATATTATCAAAAATAGACTGAAAAACTCCGAACAAGAATTGGCTTCGCGAATAAACGGCTCTAATATACCGTACCCTCCATTTAATATTTCACCCACTAATCATGTTGAGCTTAATGCGGTTATTTCCTCGCTAAAGAATTGTTGCTCTTCAGGTACTGACAATATTACTACTAAATGTGTTAAGCACCTAAAAAACATAATCGCTTTTCCTCTAACACATATTATAAACTGCAGCTTTAAGGAGGGAATTTTCCCTAATTGTCTGAAAAACTCTATTGTTATTCCTATTTTTAAATCCAAAGATAAGTGCTCAGTTAACAATTACCGACCAATTTCTCTTCTTAGTGTAGTTTCTAAAATCATAGAATTGATAGTTAAAACAAGGTTTAATTTCTTCCTAGAGAGCAATAGCATTTTATCAAATAATCAGTACGGTTTTAGACAAAAAAAGAGCACATCTGATGCGATAGCAAATTTATCAAAGATACTGTCCGAATGTTTAGATAGAAAAAGTAAAACTATAGCTGTGTTCCTTGATCTAGCTAAGGCTTTTGACACTGTGTCCTACTCGATACTGTGTAGAAGACTATCAGAAATAGGAGTCAATGGAACTGCATTAAAATGGTTTGAAAATTATCTGACAGGGAGAACTCAAACTACAAAAATAACGGATGAGACGGGAAAAGAAACTAGAAGCAAAAGTCAACCAGTCATAAACGGTGTGCCCCAAGGTAGTGTACTGGGTCCAATACTATTTCTTGTATACATTAATAATCTCTGTAACATGGAACTTGGCAAAGCCATTATTTCTTTCGCAGATGATACCGTAATCGTTTTCGATGGATGCTCATGGAACGATGTTTTTTGTAAGGCCACAGAAGGAATGGAAATGGTGAGAAAGTGGTTAGACATAAATTTACTTTCCCTCAATATTGATAAAACAAACTACATAACATTTAGCCTCAGTGGAGCTACCCAACCAGTCACCTCTTTCAATGTTATGCTTCATACTTGTGGTTTAAACCAAATTCCTGGACAAGATAAAGTGCCGTGTACCTGCTCTCCCTTGAAAAGAGTTAATGAAATTAAATATTTGGGAATTATGATTGACAGCCATCTTAAATGGGAATCTCACATTTCTATGACTGTCAAAAAACTCCGAAAACTGATACATGTGTTCTACTCATTGAGAGGTGTTTTAGACTACGGAGCAGTTAAATCGGTATATTTTGCACTGTTCCAGTCGGTTGGGTCATATGGAATAATTGGATGGGGTGGTTGTTCGGAGGTCATACTAAATCCATTGGTCATTCTCCAAAAAACAATATTGAAAATAATGCTAAAACTGCCATCTACTTACCCCTCTCATACTCTATTTGAAACAACAAATTTACTAACTGTCAGACAACTTTATGTTAGAGAAGTCCTTACAAATTTCTGGTCTTCAATAAAAAATAGAACACAACAAAATATTAAAACAAGATATGCAATGAGCATAAACTTTGGGGTACCTCTAAGTAGAACTGCCTTTTTTCAGAGACATTTTGCAGTATTGGGCCCTAGGTTTTTTAACATGTTGGACCCTGACATAAAGACGTCTGTCAGTTACAATGTTTATAAGAAGAAGGTGAGCAAGTGGATTAGGGGTAGACCTTTTTATATCCTATAATTATTTTCATGACTAAAAATTGTGTTGCTTTTAATTGAAAAAAATCTCTTATTGTTTTTATGTATATTTCATTTTTACTTTTTATGTTTATTCATTTACATATGTTTTTTTTTTCTTTTTAAAACTAGTATTTTAACCGTATCTTATTTTTAAAAAAAAATTATAAATGGTATATTCTGTAATTTATTTTTGTTCTTCAATTTTTATTATTATCGGTATGTTTTCCAATTTATATTTTTGTTTAATTTCTTAATTACTCATTTTATATATTATAATGTGTATTTGTGGTTCAATTTTTATTATTATCGGTATGTTTTATAATTTATAATAATTGTGTCTCATTTATTTACTATTAATTGCATATTTTCTAATCTATTTTTATGATTCAATTTTTATTATTATTACTTGCATGTTTTCTAATTTAAATTTATATTGATTTTTAATAATGTTATTATTATTCTTTGAATTTATTAAGCATCATTTAATGAAATTAAAAATAAAAAAAAAACACATGAATAAAATAAGGTCCTTCCTAAACACAGGAATTTCCTAGCTAGTCGGGACCTGAAACAAATAAACTATGTACATTTTAAAACTGTGAAATGCTAAATAAATAAATAAAATAAATAAATAACATTACATATCACTCGTCACACGGGCTGTCAGACATGTTTTATTTAGGTGTTTTTTAAGTACGTACAAATTTTGTATATTTTTTAGATCATTAGAAAGTGAATTGTAAAAAAATAGCAGAACATTTATCAGAACATCTATGTTTCTTCAATTCTTCCATCAGTCGACGTTTGTGAAGTTAAGTTAGTTAGCAGAAATACTAATTGTTTTTCACACCCTTCAGCGAGTTTGTAAATTATTCAATTGAAAATTTTATTAATATATTAAAAGTTTATCGATAAAATATTTTTGAATATTTTTAATTGTATAAATACAGCTTTGATTAGAATATAAAATATAAGTGAAAATAAAGTTAGAATGGTGAATAACTGTGAAATTTTAAAGAATTTTTCAGTGTCCAGAATAAATTTCACTACTGTATGTGTGAGTGAAATAAAAAAGCAAAGTCACCGCAACAGCAAAATAAAAAAAAAGGAAAAAAAAAAGCGATATTGTTTCTATAAAATAAGTTTAATCGATTAAAGCTTTGTAAAATCCGAGTAATATCTGAGACCAATTCGAGGGAAATGAACCCACAAGAAACTATAATTGCAAGATTGACAAAAGGTTTTACAATCTATTCAAAGTTTAAATGTAAAAAAGTATAATAAAAATAGAAGTCTATCGATAAACATTCAAATGGTTGGTTGAATCTAGAAATGTACATAAAAATGATTTCGTCAAATTTTATTAAGGTGCTTGGCAATGAACCGAAAATACATTATTCACTAGAGAAACTTTCCTTTTAATATTGGAAACATACTTCATAATGTCAAGCCAACGATAACAAATTTTTACTATGAATCTCCCATCCCTTCTCCTCCCCGCATATCCCATACGTACACACATACAACCACATCCGCAAATATTGTTAAATTATTCCTCTTTATTTAAGTTTTTTAAACACAAGTTTTGTTCGTTTTTTTCCATATTTAAAAATAAGTATCAAAAGTAAAACCAAATGGTTAAAGTTATTATGCGTAATAATGAGGAACTCCACTGTTTTCTAATTATTTTTTTTCTATAAGCGTACTATTCAACTAATCAAAAATATGTATATATATATATATATATATATATATATATATTTGTGCGTTATTTACAAAGATATGATTTTTTAAAGTTACATTTATCAAATACCGCGCCAAATGACTGTAATCAGTGTGTCACTTTTCAGTAGTGACGTCATGAAACGGTTGGCGTTCTTGCTTTCACTGACCGCGGTACGTTGTATTTCTCCAGCCAATAACAAAACGGAGAAGAATCTATGGAATGTTGCTTTGATTACTTCATTAAGTTGATCGTAATTGGCTCATTTCTATGTTACGGTTGTTTTTACGAACGTTTCGATTTAGAAAAACCTAAAAAGTTGACATAATCTCTGGTTGAAATGTCAACAAAGTATTATTTGCTGGATTTCAGGTCGTAGATCGTAATCGAATTATTCGCCGCCAAATTACCAATCACAAATTTTACTTTTTTTTTCTATGGTCAAAACGTTCCTTACAAGGTGCGTGGGCTTTAAAGCGGAAATCGGAAATACTACACGTAGATATAAGGAGTAACGTCATTATTTACGATTTTAAAATGAATACTATTTTTAACATTTTTTATTTATTTTTGCTTGCGTTTTTGAGATATTTTATCCTACTCCAAAATTTTTAAATATTCACGTGTACACGAAAATAATTTAAAAAAAAAATTCCGGATTGGGCTGGAATTCCTCGTTAAACGCGTAATTCCTGATTAAACGCGTAATTCGAAAGAAAATTTAAACATTTTTTTTTTTTTATCCGGGAAATCGTGTATTTGCCATTTAATTTAATTGAAACTATTTATTGTTCATGATAATGTTTCAGTATTAAGCTGTATGATTCCCCAGAAAATAAATTAAACCAAAAATTTAAAGTTTAAACAGTAAATAAGTAAGTGGAGCTTTTACAAATGATCGTAATTTCAAACAATGAACATCCTTTGTATTTGATTAATTAATCAAACCCGGAAGGAAGACTGCGGGTTTTACAATGAAAAATTCTGAACTTCTTTTTCCCAAGGACTTTCCAGCAATCTATTACTTAAAGTTTTAGCTCCGCGAGGATGCAATGCAACTAGTGACGTCATTCCTATAATAGGAAAAATTTATTAAAGTGTGTGGTTTATTACTAGTAATAAATTGAAACTAATCCTTTGTTTATGGTTTTCTTTGTCCGGCTTTATCGATGTTTTCTTTTATTTAAGTAATATTCTGTAGCTTTCCGTGACATACATTTCTTTGGAAAAGTAATGTTTATTTTATGTACATGTGACATTTCTGAGTAATAAAGCACATAAGTGATTGTTGAGAGTAATGAAAAATACAAATTGGCGCCTATGTAACGCCCGCATAACACCTATTTTCCTCTACGGATGCAAATCGTGGCATCTCACTAGGGCCAAATACAGCAAAAAAAAGAGTTTTTAGAATAGGTGTGTAGTGTGTAAAAAGAAGTGATAATAAAAATACACGTTTGTGACAGAATTAAACACAAGTAAACACAATTTTCACCATTAATCGTGTTTGCAATGTGTTCATGAGGAAGAATGAAGGGGCAACGAAAGCAGCATAGTAAAATCAAATTAATATCGCGGTTTTTGAAAATCGGTTTATTAATATATTTAAAACTTCAAGTAAAAAAAAGTACTTTGGCGGACTTATTGCTAAAAGCAACGTATTCCAGCTAATAAAAAAATAGACTAGTCAAAAGAAAAAATTGGTCAAAATTTTGTACTAAAAAAACATAAATATACATCAAAAGACAGAAACATAAATTAAAAAAAAACTAATTAATTAAATCTAACAGCTGTTTTTTTAATTGGGAGATAAGGCTTGCACATATGAGCATAATAAAAATTTGAAAAACTGCATTATGTTACATGTATAAAATGATGAGGAATGTGGGATCAGATAATGGGTTTGAAAGGCTGGAGAAAGAGGAACCAAGGTAAGAAAAAGGGATAAAAAAAAACATCTGAGAAAAAAAAAAGCAGTAAAAACTCAAGGTATTCAGGATTCTGGGGACATATCATAATGTTTTAGGCGTTTCTTGAAGGTGGCTAGAGATGATTTTAGAGTTAATTAGAGAGTTTAAAGTAACAATAAAACATGGTTTTCGGGTGTTTGGAGGGCAGTAGCGAGCGGTGATTTTTTTAAAGGTTATCTGCAGAAAACGTTTATAAATGTTTACATATGATTAATATGTAAATGGCTGTTTTTTGTGATTTTGTGAACATCATCTCTCTGATTAATTTGACAGTTTGCCCACCACATACCGCACACCGCATTTGAGGACATAAGTCTCCTTCACGGAAAATTTGCTCGATGTCAAACGAAAAAAGATGCCTGAAGGAGCTCTCTGAAATCTGGTAGCCTTAGCATCTTTGTGCTGAAAGAAAGTGATCCAGAAGTACATTATATGTACTTCATAGGATTAAGAAGAGAGGGAAGTGAATTCTTTACTGACTGGGATTAAATTGATTGGACATGATCAATTCGCCGAAATGATAACAAAACTTTTTAAAAGCCTTGAAATTATTTTTAGAAGCCACTGGATCTGTATATACGACAGGACCTATAACAGGGCCACGGATAGTAGCGAGAAGCTCCATTCGGTAATTCAGTAATAATAGAGAAAGGGACAAGACCACAGGATGTTTTCAGAAGATTGGTTAGGATATCAGCAGCAGCACGAAGGGGAGTCAACAATATTAAAAACAAATAATTTTTTATTTAATTTACCATGACCTGATAAATTCAGTTGACAACATAAAATTAATAACAACAATCTATCAAATCACCTAAAACAGCAATAATTATTTACTTCGCTATGACTGCGTTGATTCCTTCTTCTAATGAATAATGCTAAAAAGGGCCACGTTGACCCCCACATGTCATATGTCAACTGTTTAATAGAAAAGAAAAATAGGCCTAAGGAAATCATGTTCTAAATACTATTTTTCATAAAGAACCATCTTAAAATAATACCTGTAATCTGCAAGCTTATTTAAAAAGGAAATAACGTTACAATAAGGTTACAAAAATTTAAATACAACCTACATATTTGTATGAAGAAGTAAGCTGATGTTATTTGCTGGTTTTTTCATTCACTGGGAGCGGTCTGGGCGCCATCTGCTGGGCTTCGATATTAATATTTGAAGAAATATAAAAAAAGTTTATGGAAATTTATAAGAAATAATATTTGTATTCACATAAATATCACTAACATGAAATGTTTTTATGGAAAGTAAAAAAAAGATCACTTATAAAAATGATTCGCCAAAGGTCGAAAGAATGCTTTCACTATAAAAATATAAAAAAATAAGAGAAAAAAAATTGCACAAAAAACTATGATGCCAATGTCAACACCATAGAGGTGACATAGAGACAATACGTTAACTGGGCAATTTACTGCAGGTACCGGTTGCCTACATTACAAGGCATCAGGTCCTCAACGTTCTGGACGTCCGCTGCTGACTGTTTGTTGGCAGTTCGTGTCAGAACTACAGGACGCAAACCTGACTTCAAATAATGCTCAGGAGCTGGTAACTGACAGAGATTCCCGGTGGCTCTTTGTGAACACCATGTGCTCCAACTAGGGAATGACGATGATGATGACGCACATGCGTATGGCATTGGTGGTAAAACATTTTATTAATGAAAAAGGATTCGAGTTGCGGATTGAAATAAATAAATATACTTTTTCAAAGTTCCGGATGACGCACATCATACGAAATTGTGATTTTATACCAACGGAAATCTCCAGAGTTAAAATAGGAAATGAGATAAATTTCAGTTAATGGAACTAAGTGCTCCCAAAGCACATCCGTATTTTGTTCAAAAAAGGGTTTTCTAACTTATTATTATTAAGGTTAACAAAACCAGACCAATAAAACTCTTCTGGATCCTTTATAGAGAGCCAACCTAATAATTTAGGAAGAAAAATACAAAACAATATTATATTTATGTTATTTATTTCCCATTCATAATGGAATTTTGTGGATTTAAAAATTACAACAAATATTTTGATTTATTTTAATACTGTTATGTTTACTAGTCTTGTCAAAGGAATTCTTATTAATGCATAAAAGCGCTAGTTAGTCAAATAAACGGACCCGGAATAATACCAAGTAGGGGAGGGCGGAGGCCAAATGAACGTAGTTATACAGAAAGCAGCCAGCCATAGAAAAGGGGAACTGAGATAATAGCACGTTTGTAAAAATAGTGAATAATCAAATCTACACAACAGTTGGAATGTTTTTGACTTTAACGAATGATAAACAATAAACACATTAGTGTTTTTTAAATATTGTAAACAAAAATTCAATTACGTATTTACCAGTTTTAATATTTTTTTAAGTACCGTAAGATTTTTCTAGTGCTGTGGCTGTTTTTTGCAAATTAAGAAATGCCGTTTTTGTGATCGGCTTTATTTTCAAAATGTGATTATTACAGTTTTTTTGTATGAAAGCAGTCTGGCTGTTTTTAGCAGAACTTAGAATTGATCTTACTGCACCTGAAAAAACCAAAATCTCGTTTTTTCAAAATTGTGGACTGGCTGCTTTCTGCATAACTACGATCAAATGGGGTGTCTAATATGTAAAGACGTTTAGCTCGGTTTTTTATTTTTTTATTTAGTTTGCTAAGATTGATTGTTTCGCTTATGATGCAAGATTTGTATTAAATTTTATCATTATAGAATTAACTACAAAATAAAAATATACTTTTGCTCCACTTTGCCCCGCACACGGAAGCAAAGCGGGGTACTGGGTAGGGCAGTATCAGGTATATTTCAAATATTAAATACAATTGTAAATTATTTTTTTTACGATTTTTTTATTTAAAAAATATGAATTTCAGAGCTAAAATCGTAAGAACTAAAATTAAGAGTACAAAATATTGACTGCAATAGCAACACTTTATTGTCAATGCACATTGCACACAAACGAGAAGCTTCATCGTTCTCATTGACTTCTCCAGCACACGAGCAGTTTGCCCAGCGATTGCACTACCTGCTTTTATCCATCCACCATTCGACTGAGACATCACAAGTAGCCCCAACAAATGCATTCAGCGTCTTCATCAGCCGAAAGTTTTTCATCTTCTCGTTTGTTTTTTGCTTTCTTCTTTTTTTATAGACTTCCTAGACCATGAATGTTGGTCGGTTTTTCTCTTGTAAGTTCTTATCATATTAACTGAAATATTTTAATAATCAATTAAAATTTCAGTTATTATAAAACGGTATGGGATATAATTTGACATATGGGACTTTTCAGTATAATTTTCCTCAAGCTAGTAGCAAAATAAAACAAGAACAGCGCCACCTTAACTTTGTTTATAACCGATCCTTTTATTAGTCTTTTTAACTTTAAGCGTCCATCTGAAATATTAAGTATATTTTTGTCATATAAACATTTACGACACATAAACTCAAAACGAATTTGTCAAATATTTTAGCAAAACGACAGTGTTCGATAAAATTAAACGCGGAGTAAAACTGGCTATGAGACAATGCTCGACGCAAGTGCACGTGATGTGACAAATGAAAATTAATCGGGGCTCGGTATTTCGCATACCATGTGATGAAAGAGCGCTGCCCCGCTATGCTCTAGAACCCACTATTTTAATTTGAAGCAATATTTTCTAAAATCATTTGTAGACAAAGATTGTTGCAATATTTCAAGTGAATTATTTTAAGCGGACAAAGGCAACCTCTCCTGGCTTTTGCTAGAGCATATAGGACATGCTCGACAAATTCACTATCGTATACGTCGATGTAATTCATCAATATGTCTTTTAAAAAAACGATATGAGACTCGTCACAAATCCCAGAATGAAGTTTTTATTTAATTTATTTATTTTTATTTAATATAATATAAAATTACAACATGTTAACAAAAAAAAACATATTAATGCAAAAGTACTGAAACAAAAAACGAAACGAAATACAACACCAAAAAAGAAGCAACCTCTTGTGCTTACTGTGGGATTTAAATATTAATAATTTAGGTACAGAATACACATATAGTTCAAAAAAATAAATGAAGGTATGTAAAACATTTTTTTGCAAGTAAGTGCATACACATATGCATAGTTATTATAAAACTTTTCAGCATCAAATGATGAAAGTCAGTGCTACGAAAATTGAATACCTATAAAAATGTTTTCTTCCACGGGATTCACATTAAAGCATTGAATTTATTATAGGTATGGCAAAGTTTTTTAAAAATGTTTGAACTTTTTTTTAAAATGAACTACTTTGCACGACGTCACAAGTTTTTCCGAATCAACCAATGAAAGCGTTGTGATAGATCTTCGGTTACCGGGAAGCCAATTCACCAATTAGCAGAACCGACGAGAACTTGTAACGTCACGGGCGAAGTAATTTCAAAACAAAAAACTTTTAAAAAATCTAAGCGCTGATAATCCGATACACTATATAAATAATATATTTTTTAACTAGGTTTGATAGTCTATTATTAACATACGAAAAATTAATGATTAAAAAAAATTGAATTGCTTCATTGTGGTATATTTATTTTGTTCGGCGTATTCGGAAATATTGCTGGAATAGCAAAACAAGATATCGACGTTTGTTTTTTATTTAGTTTTTGTACATTATTACTATGAAATAATTTAATTTCTCAAACTAAAAACAACCAAAATGTGTGTAATTTTTCACTGAATGTATTCATAATTAGAAACAATAAAAACAGTTTTTTTTATTTTATTTAAAAGTTTAATGATTAGAATAATATAAAATACGCTAGCTCAATAATTTTAATGGAGTAAATAAACGAATTTTTTTTTTAAATACAACTATTTTTTTGAAGTTTCGCGCTCTGGTCCTGAAACATCGTGTAAAAGGATTTTGGTTACGTTTTAAGTTGTATATTTTTTTTTAATGTAAATCTCAAAATTTCAATTTCAACTGCTTTTTTAATAAATTAATGTGGTTACATAACATGATACATGTATTTTTTTATATATATATGAGTATAAAAATTTACTTCTATATATTTAGTAATCTTAAAACTGTGACTTCCCAAAAAAGAGACAAGCTCTTTTGCTTGGAGAGTAGCTTACACTGTTTAAGTAGTTATTAAGTGGATTTGAAGTTACATAATTTGAAAAAAAAAATCGTATTATAAATGTTATTTGATGTTACAAATAAACATAAACCTTTATATAAACACAAACATACATGTACACACAAACACATATATGCATACACAAATCCACACATTTATACGTACTTGTACATAAATACAAACCAGCAATTTGGAACTAAATATTAAACCGTAGATAAATCAGTTTGAATTCAATGTGTAGTAGACATGAAAATACAAACATAAAAATAAACCAAATAAGGAGAAAAATAGAAAATAAAAATAATTCAATACTAATTAAAATAGGAATGCCGTTTTTAATCGGGTTCAAAAAAAATCATTAAATTTACTTGGAATTTATTTAGTGGTATAATACTTTCAATAGTTTTAAGTTCATTGGGGATATGGGAGTAATCATAATTTTGATACAAAATATATAAATTATTATAACAATTGGAACAATTTTTTTAGTTTTGAAGCCAGGAGATACGTCTTTTTTCTACACTTTCATTCCTTGCAATATGATTAAGACAATTTCGTACTCCGTATCAAGCAAAAAATGTTCGAAGTACTCCAACTCTTTTTTCTTTATGTTGTTGGTATTTCACTCCCTTTTCTTTTTTGTGAACTTTGTTTACCCGTGATACTCGTATTATGTGGTATTCTTCTTTAGCCTAACTTTTTGAAAGCTTACATTTTCTCTGTCAAAGCAAGGATGAGAGCTTTTCAAACAGCATAAAAACGCTGAAAAAATGTAACATAGTACAATTTGAATATAAAGATTGAAGTTAACGTTTTGAAATCGTAGTCTCTTGTTCAAGCTGACTTTTATATTTTGATGGGTATTCCATTGATCAACGAACCATACTTATATTGTTTTGTCATTAAACTTATGCTTTGATATAATTGGTCTCGTCCCGACACATAAAAAAGTTAATAAATGAATAATTATTTCCTTAATTAGAAATTCCTATTTTTGAACAGTTTGATTGGTTTTGTAATTACTTGTTTCATTACGCAAGATTGTATCTAGGACGGAATATATTTATAATACATTATTTGAAAAATCGTATCAACTCGAAAAAAATAATTGTAACACTTAGGTGATCATATTTTTTGCTGATTGCTCTAATACGCTGGCTAATACCTTTTTATGCCACTTTTCCTCTTAAAGTTTTTCCCGTATGCAAGTCAAATACTTCTAATGAACATAATTATTATGACTGCGTTAAAAATAAAGTGTTACTTATTTAGGAGTTTTAAAATCCTATCTGATTTAATGAGTTTGTTTCCTTTCCAATAGTTCCCTCACCGTAGCATATTGTATATATATATAGTTGGATAATTTATATAGCGCTTTTTTATGAAAATTCCTCAGGGGCGCTGTACAATTAATAAATATCCCAGTACGTCTTGCAGCTACAGATCGCATGGTCCAATAAGAAAATATAATAGATAGGAGCTTGATTACAGGACGTCTTGCAGCTACAGAACGCATAGACAGTTAAAAATTTAGCCCTCATTTACACATTTTAAAAGTTGACAAATAAATTTAGTGTATTAATGAAATTAAAAAAAAATGATAATCTGAATAGTAAAAAGGAGTAAAATTACAATACGTTTTGCAGCTACTAAGCGCATAGACGATTGGAATTCTAGACCCCATTTACAAAATTTAGGTGTTTCAAAGTTGAAATATGAAAGCTAGATAACCAATCATCGTGCAGCTACAAAACGCATGGACGAGTGGAATTCCAGCAAAGTTAAAATGATATCAATAAATTTACAAAAAATAGAGCGTAGTAGTAAGTTTGTCAAGTGTTCATGCCAAGAAGTAACCAATAAAAAACTAAATAAATAAAGCACTGTATAAACTCCATGGTTAACAAAGGGAGATAGATGTCCGAAAAGAATCTTTTGTAGACAGTAGGTAGATACCGTCACCATGTGGCCTACTGGCCGCTTGATGATTTCGGGAAACGCACGTGTGTAGACTGGGGGATTATGTCTATTGTTCCAACGACTTGGTGTCCATTTTGGTCCGTATTATTTCGTTTTATGAGACGCAACATTCCTGTTCAATTCACCTTTTTACACGAATATTACACAAACGCGTGTGTGAGCGGTTTGATTTATCATTTTTTTGTTATTAAAAGGCAGATATTTGAAATATTATGTATTTATCATATCCACAAACAGCCTCCGAGCATCCTCTAAAGTCAGGTTTGCGTCTAATACGAGTAGTTCTGACAATTAATGCCAACGGTCAGTCAGCAGCGGACGTAAACAATGTTTTCATAAAAAATAACAAATGTTAACACTTGTACATCTTTGAAATTGCCAAATGATTTCAAATTACCAAAATATCATACTAAATAAAATAAGAAAAACCTTGAGATTTAATCTCATTATTTCTATTGAAGCGGAGAAAATTATTTTTGACAAAGGAAAAATAACACCTACTAAAAGCATCAAGCTACTTAAAGGTATTAGACCCCCAGAAATTGATCACTATTTACGTCTCTTCAACCTGAACATCATAATGTCTTCAGGCAATTTTAAACCTGCTAAGATTTATAAAGAAACATATTAACATAAAATAAATAAAACAACTTTGTTTTTTTTATTTTATTAAAATGAATAACCACAACGTTAGTGCTTCAAATATAAACTTTATATTTAACATATTACCACTTAAAAAATGGAATAACCCATTAAGTTTTTGATTCGGTTACGCTTACAGAAACGCTACAAAATGATACACCCCCAGATTCATATATTTAAAAAATATAATCAAAGGTTCATACTGTAGGTATTCTTGTTCAAATGCTTAAGGGTGAAGGTCAGTGCTATACAAGCCCTTGACGTCACTGCGACCTGTTAAGATTTATTGTGACGGGTTCCCGTAAATAATTAATTTAATGTGGAGGGCAAAAGTTCTCATTTTGGCAAATCTCCCCCTCAAAGTCAAAATTCATAAAGTATCCGGCATACTGTAGTTACTGTGTCCGTTATCTAGGTCCGGGAGGATAAATAATACAGTTTTGCGTGTGAAATAGAACAAGAATCCTGGACGAGTGTTTTCGACTCGATGGCTACTCTCAGATAGTAATCCTAAAAAAAGGAAATTTAGTGGAGAAAAACTGGCCTCGTAGAATAGTGGTTGGCGTAAACAGGTAGGTTATTCCCTGAAAATTTTTGAAAAATAAACGTCTAGGTGTATCTTTAACATTCTAAGAACTAATACAAACATTTATTTAAGTCAGATAAATATATCAACATTTACAAAAAAAAAATTTTTCAATTTGATTTCAAGTACTTTAAGGCTTTTTAATTATTTAATTTATTCTTTTAAGGCCAGTAGAAAATAAGTACGTGATCGAAATAAGAAGTTTAGGTAAAATAATGGTATTTTGTTTTTTTTTGCTATCCCTCGTTTTTAAACACTTGTTGGCATACTTTTGGGTTATAAGCCATGTGTTTCGGATTTCATATGTTTTGACCTCTAGAAACCGGGAATTCACCAAAATTCTATTGGGCAATATGTGAAAATACTTATTGAATATTTTTTTAAATACGTGACCCAAGGACTATAAGAATGCGCTTTATCATATTTACAGTTTTTATTCAATTTTATAAAATATTTTAAAAATATATAAAAAATTGTAAAACATTTGAGAATATAATTTTGTACTATGAATATTTGCAGCAGTGCTGTATATTATATCTGAGACAATATAGTTGCACCCTATGAACCATTAAGTGTGGATAAATAAATGGTTATGAGGGTTTGATGCAGACGAAATTTTAAGTAGTTAAAATGTTTTTTTTAATCTTCTAGATAGGAGCCAATTCTAAAGCAAATAAATTGTGAATTTGTTGAAAACAAAATGAATGGAATTTATAGGTATACAAAGAAGAAAAATAGTATAAAGCATGAAAAAAAAAAACATTTTGAAATAAGGTTTACTGCGTAACCTTTAACGTTTGTACAAAGCACTTAGCGGGTTTATAACTATATATCAATTTCTTCCATTTATCTAGCAGGGGCGAACCGTGTATAGAAGCATTATGCGAAAATAACCATTATATTTGACCTACCATAATAATGTTTTACTGTTATTTTATTTACAGAAAAACAAAAAAAATAATTACTATTTATTTTCAATCATTTCCACTGTTTGTATTTTTATCCTAATATAAATATAAATTTAAATAATGCGCGCCCAGCGCCTGTAGTGAGACAAGAAACTAGCTGATTATTCCAGCTTATTTTTTTACAAAAATAAGTATACTATATTTTGAATGCTTTAACCCAGGGCGGGTTTTTTCTCCTTGCAGATTACACAAATTATTTAAAGATTTTTGATTTCGAAAACAGTATTTCAAACATAATTTCTTAAGGGATATTTTTTTTGAGATGGTACTTTTGACATAAAAGTATTTACTTTCATGCGTCATATTGTAGGGCATATAGCGCTAGACGCGGCCGTTTTTAGCACTATTAATTTCTAGAACAATTCAGCCAGTTGAAATTTCAAATGAATATTTAATATTGACGGAATTCATAATGCTATTTTTTATTTATTTTTTAATGAGTTATGTAATAAAGTAATGGATAATATAGCTATATAATGTAATATATCGCGAAGTTACATCGTTTGAGTTTATTTCATGAATGAGAGTTTTTGTACACAGCACCACAGAAAAATATCAATTTATAGTATATATTACTAACATTATATTATGTACCTTCTATGCAGGTACAAACATATTATTTTTTATAGCTTACCTGTAAATAAAACCACCATTTGCCACTGCTATCTAGAATATTAATAATAATAAAAAAATTAAAAACACCGTAAACGGTAGATTTAAAAAAAATGATGATAGGGGAGAAGTATAAAAAACAATTACAGAAAACGGGTTGTGGGGAGAGCAGTTCATATTTTAAATAGAAAATGTAAGAAATATAAAACGTTAATCTGGGAATGACTGTAAAATAGTTAAAGGTCTAGGAAGAAGTACAGAAATAAAAAAAAATAGTAACCAAGACTCAGAGATCTAATCGTCCAGGGCGTGGGGACAAACAAGTGGTCAAATATTTCACTAAATGTTAGTCCGTTATACGATGTTCCATTGTAATGGTTACCCTTAACCTATTAAACTCAAGCTCCTCCTTTTATCCCATCTCCCTTTTCAACTATTTCAACAACATAAAATACTTTCAAAATCTAATCAGTGCATGTTTGTCTTAATCAGTGCATGTGTTGAGTATATAACAGCATTTATCAATACTATTCCTGGCCGATTACCTTTCTTTCCCATCCTTCCCTTGACTTATCCTTATGGTACCCACCAAACATCAAGATAGAAGAAATTCAAAACTAGAAGATTCGGATTTAGAAAAAGGAAAAACGAAAACATTGTTACATTTTACAGTGCATTTTGTCACCCAGTGCCCGAAATTGAAGAACAATCACATCATATTAAAGTTAGGTATCCATTCCATGTTCTTATTTTTTCTTCAAATATTTCCCTTTCACAAAACTGAATGAAATTCGTTTTTCATTTACAGTCCGCTTTTTTGTTAACAGCATGTGATTATTTAAATGCATGTTGTGTTGGTTTTACATTTTTGAGCAACAACTATGGTGAAGGTGTATAGTGGGTTTTGCATGTTGGTTTAATTGGTGTCCTGACAAAGATACGGGTACGTCTCGAAACCGGTAGACATAAAAAAGTCAATAAGTGGTTAGTCGATCGGTGGCCTCCGTGGTGTAGTGGTCAAGACGCTTGACTCACATACGAAAGGTTCCGGGTTCGATTCCCGGTGAGAACACAAACATTAAAATGTAATTTTTCTCAAGCCTGGGTGTTTTGTGATGTAATTCACCACTGTGATTGAGCTTCCTGGCCTGTTGTGGTGCAATAATAAATAAATAAATAAAATAATAAACAAATATTCAATAACATTAAGTAACTATAACAATTGTTGGGAATAGAGCTCTTGTGCGAAGGATATTTGTCTGTTACAAAATCCAAACTCCACCAGCTCCAAATTTTTATGAAATAAAATTAGTATTTCAAATATTTCTTAATTTTAACTTGAGAACCACGTTAAGCATTTATGTTTATAAATTCAAGGAACGCGATTGTGGTAAGTCAAATATAAGCTCTAAAAAAATAGACCGAAAAGTTTTATCCGTGGTGTAATTCAAGCACTTTTGTTACTTTTTAAAGTAGGAAACTTTTTTAAAGGGCCAGTTTTAAACTTAACGAGATAACGTGCTTATCAAACCATAAATTTACAGATTCAGCATAAATTTATGCTGTAATCTTTTACTACAGCTTGTTAGACGTAAATTTTGAAAGTATTACCCACTGGTTAAATAAACTATAGGTAACATATTTTATATAAAATTGCATATTTATATGAAAAAATAGAAACAAAGATTTATTTACATATTTGAAGAACTTACTTTGTGGTTATTCAATATAATAAAATAAATATAAACTAAATTTGTTTTTTTTTTGGTTTTCTACCGAGCGATTTCAAAGATATAAAAGCTAATTTAAATTTTTGATTTACGCAAATGTTACATTTTGAGAGCCATTATCAACGAGTTGTAAATAACTGAGAAAAGCTGAAATTGGGAATCAAGTTGGGGTAAAGTGGGATTCGAACCACGGACCTTTAAGCCGTGAGTCCGAGAAACTGGCCGGGGGACCACAACCCGCTTCTGTATCAAGGTATAATTAACCAATGAATCTTATCCTATTTTATTTTAACATGAGCGTGACCATCATGCCCAATTCAAAAGTTATTTGATGACATGGCGAAAGTTGGAATAATCGACGAAAGTGCGTGAGAAGATGTATGAATGCAGAGGAAGCGATGTATTTATGCATAAACAGAGTTATTTGCCCTTCTATTCTCTCTACCCAGAGAATAGAACGCCATATAACTTTGTTTGTTTCTTTGTTTTTCTTAATTTATTTCTCGTTCTGTATCATAAATATACATTAATATGAAATGTATAACTGATCTTTTTTTTTAAAAATTACTATTCAACGAAAAAATAACTTTTTCATTCCTTTAAAACAAAAATCTATTAGCATTATTATTTAATCGGAATCAAAATTGTGAAATAACATGAACAAGTTGAAAAAAGTTAATTCTTGGTAATAAGGCGAGTGATCCCCGTGTAGTATTAAGTGAACACGATAAAAATAAATTAGGAATCAATTCATTAGTTACGTAAACCTTGATAAAGAAGCTTGTTTGCTTTGAAATCGGTAGGTGGAAAAAAAAAATTTGTGGTAAAAACAAAGTTGTTTTAATTATTTTATATTAATTAATAATCACAAACAAGAAAGCAATTCAAATATAAACTTTATACTTCTATTTAGTTTTGGAAAGAACAGATCTTTCCATCTTCATTCATGTGTAGTTAGAAAGTTGAAGGAAAGGCTTTACAAATATATATATTAACATAGTTGTGCTTAAAAATAAATGTAAGTAGGCCCATGATAAAGTCTTTCATTATATAAATAAAATATTTATATTTCAAAAGATCTGACAATATAAATAGGATAAGAGATAGAGTGCTGACTTTGTTTCTTCATTATGTTGGTCAAAGGGAGCCAAAGGAATTAATTACTATTGAAGAAAGACAAACATTGTGCAAAAACTCTTTCTGTTTCTGTTAAAACTCGTCTAATTTGATGATATTACTTAAGTACTTTTACTGTGTTTTTAGTGGGTAAACGTAAAAAATATGCCGTTCGTAGTATTGACGTATTGACCTTGGTTAGACTGGTAACGATACTATTATTTAAAAAAATATTTAATATATGGATATACGTGTATGAAGTGTACAAATTAAGGATACTCTACACACTGGCCTATACGTTCTAATAGCGAAATCGCTACACTGCCCTCACGTTCTTATTGAGCACAAAAAAAAAATTTTATCAGCAAATTAAGGTAAATAACCAATATAATCAAAAACATACCGATGTATCCCATTGTCGCGACGATGTAGTAAATTAATACCGAACATACTATTGTCTCAAACACTATTTACGTCTCACTTTTGATACTATAGATATATTAACGAGAAAGAAATATGATTTTAAGCATAATGTAGGCCAGCCTATACCACTGCCATAAAACAATCAGTTGCTATTGGAGGACCGCTAAGGGTAGACCGTTTGCTCGTGCTGTGCGCGTTAAAAAATAGTTGTTTCAAGTTTTTAGTTATTATATTTCAAATATAATAACTTTTGACTCTAAATATAGTATATTTCTTATTTACTCCAAGTATATTTCAATAATGCATTAAAATTATAAAGAGTATAATATTTTAATATTATTGTTATGTTTTCCACAACTATTATCCAAATATACAAAACTATAAATCTTCATTAATTATCTTACAATACATTTAAAAATTTAAAACACAATAAATACTTATTGTGTTATAAATTTTTCCGAAATTCAAATATAAATACCTGAATTCCCTATTACCTATTAAACACTTAGCCTTGCCCTTAACTATTGGTTTTTCCCACAATTATGATTAATGTTCATGCTATTATATGCTATAATAATTCATGCTATAATAATTATGATTAATGCTCATGTTCATATAGTTCATAAGATTATATTTATTTTTTACTAACGTTTCTTGAATTATAAAACTATATAAGGAAATTCAATCCATATAATCTTCACATTCGTTTGAAAATTCCCTAACAAGGCGGAAC
The DNA here is from genome assembly GCF_059751315.1 of Micrasema longulum. NCBI lineage: Eukaryota > Metazoa > Arthropoda > Insecta > Trichoptera > Brachycentridae > Micrasema > Micrasema longulum. The sequence goes on along the minus strand of NW_028278231.1, from coordinate 133,388 downwards.
AATTGTCACTAAATTTTTGTTTTTATATTTAGAAAAATAAATTACAGAGTTCAGTAGTAGACTCAAATCAGTGTTTGATTTCTCAAATCATAAGTTTAAATATGAAGTTCTATAAAATAAACACCAAATCAATCAATCAATCAAATAAAGTTGATCGAAGCAATTGCCAATGAATATGATTTTTTTTCTGTTTTTAAATATCTAATTTTTTAATGTGTATTGACTACACAGCACCGAAACGCGTGGATTTTTTTAGCGCAGTAAGGGAAAGGATGATATCCGTAAGAATTTGTAACTATATGCCTATATAACTATATGGTACATTGTGTAATCTTCAGAAATCAATCGTTGACCTTCTCCTATTAAAGACCTCTGGCCAAACTACGCATTTATGGAAGTTGTCAAACGAGTTAGTAAACCAAACGAACCCATGAATTAAATGCAAGAAACTTTATTTTATTAAACATAAACAAAACCAACACGCCAGCTACAAAATTGGAATATTTTATAAAACAAAACACGATCAAAAAGCTGCTATTAGTAGTCCTGGTGTAACTGCGCAATAATTTAATAATTTGAATAATGTGAATTAAGCCATTTTGACAAACACATGCCACTAATAACAAAATTTCAATAAAAACATTGCATTGATGTTCATAGAATCTATTTTAAGACATGGTCTGCATGTAGGAAAGAAAAAAACACGAGTTCAAAAATATATGGTATCAAATTATACCTAAGCTGTAATGAAATAAATTGTCATTAACGTCATCATTCCCCCATTCGCTCTCGGTAATAGATACTAAATTGACGTATTAAATGCAGGAATCTCGATCAGTCTTACGCTTCAGGTGTCAATTCAGGAGCCATACTCATAGAATATTGCTGTGTAGTGCCAGGGTAAATATTATTACCTAGTTCAAATAACAACAAAAACTGATCCATGTATTTACTTATTCAAAATACTTTGTAAAGCACCAAACGTGATAAACTCCCGAGTCAGTAAATAGTAAATAAATAAATAATTTTCGTTATTTTAAAACCTAGAACAGCTATCTTAATCATAAGATTGATCACTTGTCATCTGCTAACTAAGATAAAAGCGTGTTTATATTAAAACACATTATTTATTGCACAACATACCTTCAAAACAAGAATGAAGATTGATCAGTGTACTGATGACGCAATACATCTTAATTAATTGGATTCTTTTATTTTAGTGTGATTTCGAAATACGAACATATTTAATACCTTTGAATTGCTAGTCTTGAGATTATTCACACATTATAGAGAATTAAGATAACAAGAAGAAGGATTATACACATTGCCATAATATTGAATAATCTACACTTTATAAGCGCCGAATATTTTGATTCATAGGTAATTTTCTTCGGTGTTTTCATTATATAACAGACTTCTGTCGTGATCAGACGTAGCCCTTTTGCTTTAATTAGGGTAAAACCCGGAGAGACGCAAAATATTTTATTTGTATATTTTACAGGAACATACAGTCAACAATGATTAAATGACATAATTAAGATAAGGTTTAAATGCAGACCAGAGAAGTTTCTAAATACAAAATATACATTTTAAATTTTGGTAAAACAAAAGGTTGTGTTTGTGTGTATTTGTATGAGAGTAAGTGTAGAGGTGTGTTTGTGTTGTGTGTATTTGTGTAGGAGTAAGTGTTCAGGGTACGAATTTTAACGGGAAGTTAAAATTTATCTTCAATTTTATCTACAAAGTAAGATGAAGTTTTTTGTACGAAAAACTAAACATGTTCAATTACCGGTTACCGACGAAGATATTTAGAATTTTCATACAAATAAACACACTTTTGTTCATAAATATCGATATTAGTTTATACCGTCTCAGAATTTACCGATGAGGACAGCTGTTCACAATCGCGGCCCAGGTGTATTAAAAAGCAAATGGGAGCGTATTGTGACTAGATAGAATAAATCTTAATTTACTTTATAACAAAAAAGGGGTATGTCAAATATATCAATAGATGAAAAAAAAGAATTATTGTTTGAGCTTCATCGAGAATCAATAAAAACCAGGTTTTTGAATGAAATACTTTTTAAAAAATAACAAATTATTTTTTCTACATGCCGGTTTCAACGCTACACAAGCTTCTTTATCAAGGTATACTTAAGTAATAAATTTTATCAATTTTATTTTAACAGTGATTATTAAATATCATCAAATAACTATACATCAAACACATTAGTTATATTATTACAACACCGACATCTGCCGACAAGTATCATATCTTTGATTTAAGGAATCAAACATAAATAAATATTAATTTAGGAATGTTACATATTTTTTCACAAAGGAATGATTGCATGTGCAATGTGCATCGTTATAATATCAACATGCTTCTTATTTTTTTTTATTATAAAGCGCAACCCAATGATGATAAAGTTCAGAGGTTTATTTTCATTTTTAAAATTTGTAAATAGACAATCAAAGCAACCAAAAAAAATGTTTATCATATTATCATCGCTATATTTTCAAGTTTTGTAATTTTAAAATTACTCATTCCGTGACGTCACGAGGTGTTGCCAATGAGTTGAGCTGACATTTAAAAGTAAAATCCCGTAACCGTCAAAATACACTGAAAGTTAAAAAAAAAGACTACCCGGAAACCGGACGTTTATTACAACACATGACAATGCATTAACAAATTAATTATTGTTCACACGAACCTTTCGAAAAAAGAGAAGAGCTTTCGAAAGAAGTACTTCAGAGTTGTCTTTAACCCTGAGAGAGAAAACAACCATTGCCGTCGTCGCTACAATAGCGAGCTATATGAAATCTACGGAACGTCCGATGTTATCAATCCCATTAAGGTGGGGCGGTTGAGGTGAGCTGGCCATATAATTAGAATATACAACGAAAATCCTGTAAAACGCCTAACTCTCTCTGTGCCACAAGGACGACGAAGACCAAGAAGGCCCAAAATGCGATGGGTGAACTGTATCAGTGCAGATCCGACAATGTTGGAAGTAAAGAACTGGAGAGGTAGGGCAGCAGACCGGTAAGAGTGGAGGAGACTTTGGATTTGGCCAAGTCCCACCTAGGTGGGCCTTGGCCCAACCCTAGGGTGGTTGAGATTGTTGATGATGATATTTACAATTTATTCATATTTATTGAAACTCTTAAACAACTTCGCAGTACAATAAACTGATCTGATTTTTACCGCGCGTAAGAATTTTTTTATTTATTGAACTTCCCGTAGCACTGAACTTCCTCGTTGCTGTATCTAAGATGTATTAAGAACTGGAATAAAGTCACTACTTATTATATGTCAGTGAGCATAGATATAAAACGTAGATTTCGTTACTTCCTTCCCAAAACTAATATTATTAATATAATGTTACATAGCTGGCGTCTGACGGGTGAATTTCAAACTGTACTATCTAAAGTTTCAATAAAATGGTAATTGTTTTATCGTTTACATAAATAATAATGAACAATTAGCATACCAAATAGTTTTACAACACAAATTTTATGCAAATTAAAATGTAAATAAAGATCATTTATAGTATATCGTCATTATACTGATAAAACCCCCTAAATGACATATTTAGAGAAAACAAGTAAATAATGCAGTAATATTTCATTTTTTGAGCTTTATCAACTGATTCAATCCTCTTTGTTAGCATGTACAACAACAGATATTTTTTATTTTTAGTTTAAATGTTTTCTGGCAAAAAAACATTAATTCTTTTTACCTGATATTTTTGTCGAAATCCCATCAATTTAAAGGACCTAAGATTGTTTTATGAATATGCATGATGTCCAAAATATGTTGGATAGACTTTTGTTGAGTCAATCATTCAAATAGTTTTTTTTCAGTATGGCCAATAATGCAATTATAAGTTTTTTTACCAGTATACCGACGATATATCAGTGGCTTGGATCTATATGAGCCAGTGTATTTGGAAATATTTTGGCCTATGTATATTACAGGAGAGTTGTTATTTTGCTATTTAGTGGCATTATAACAAACTGTTTGACGTCTTTGATAACAAATATCACAACACATGTACATGTGTTGCAACGATTTGTTCGGGGAGAATCGATAAATAAAAATTTAATCGAAATTTTAAAGAGTTTAAGCAAAATTGTCTTCTCAAACCCACGATCCTCCATTAGAAAAAACAATTACCACCTGCCAGTCTACAGCGCTAGAATATGTCAGGTCCAAATGGGCTCGAAGATAATTTCATCAATATATGAAATAAATTAGAGAAAAAATATTTAGAATAAAAAAAAACATCGGTCCAGACAGCAAAGTAATTAATTTACAGTAGCATTAGTGAATTAAACGTTTCTACCTGATTAAAAAATCCATTTAATAGATAACTTAAGTACTTTTTGGTTAAAAATACTCTTAATTACTAGTTTAACCGAAATCTTGTATAAATAAAAAAATGGTAACGCGATGAAATCTGAGTCTAGAAAAATATCGTATTCACCGGATGCCTCAATGATCTGGAGTGTTCCATCTGAAGTCATGGGTCATCTGGTTGGACTTGTCATCAGGTCCAGTTAATTGATACTCCCATCAAAAGCTACAACCTTATCGCATAAAAAGGTTCTAGAAAGAGGACAACATTTCACGAACATGACAGTTTCTTGATTCGTTACATTCCCAGTTAGACAAAATCCATTTTTGTTGCATTTTGTGTAATAATTAATTTATGGATTACAATATGATTAAGTTTGACCCTTGATCCATTAATATTGCCTCAATTTGAATACGAAACGTAACACTGGTGCTGTGACATTATTGTCACCACGTCAAGATACATGATTTAATAAATAGTGTATAGATAAGTATAGGTTAAAAAAAAGGGATTGCGAAATAATTTGAAACACAATGCACTAACCTAGTTTTTATATGTTCAATAGACCATTTTGTAAATTTCACAAATGACATTTTATTTGTTTTCAAAATTAATTAAGTAAAATCAGTAAGTGAAGATTGGCACTCAAAAATTGCTGAAAATACTTTTTAATAACGGAAAAAATAATAATTCTTTAGCTACATGGACGCGCAATAAAATAAAAATGTTGCCATTTATAACAAAATTTAAAAAAATGCTCCATTGAACATACAAAAACTAGGGGAGCGAATGTAGTCCCCTTTACCAAAGAGTACTATCTGCAACCGTCCACTCTGTCACGTAAGAATGTAAAGAAAAAATGTCATTGGTATATGCGTTCGTCACAGACTAAATCAGAAAGATTGGTTGCAATTATTTTCTGTGACAAAGAGCAAATTTTACCCCTAACCGTTTATAAATTAGTTAAGTAAGCAAGTTTTTCTCTACAAAATGCTGGCAAGAAAAATATGAAATCTGACATAAAAAATTAATGTTTTTTAATAAAGATGAAAAAACAGACGACGGAGAACATATTTGAAAAGAATTTATTTAACTGATGCAGTACCTTATGCTCCACTGGGTGCGGATAAGAGTTTGATGATGATGATGGATGTTTCGCTAAGTGTACATAAAAGCTAAATCCTTAACCATTTGATCAAAACAGACTTTTCATTGAATTCAAGATAAAACAAACTATTCATTTACATAAATCAACAACAAAATAAATAGAACAATTAGGAAACGAGCCAAAAAATTTCAAGGCAAAGTATTCAATCGGAAGTACTTAAAAAGCGGTAGGTTAGGTACTTACATAAGATATTGAGTCGTGATTTACAAGCTCACATGAGCTAATATTTCCTATTAGGTTTTGGCTGCTCACTAAAATTTCATTGGTTCGGAAAATTACTGCCATAAAATATAACTGATCACTTGATGACTTGACATTTACATCATTTGAATAAAGGAATGATTTTGAGAATATAATTATAAATAATAATAATAATCAAAGTCATAAAAATAAATGTTTATTAACTAGTTTATACAATTATTATAACTACGAAACAATAAAACAAAGGTATGCATGACTAAAAGACGGACTTGTTGCTACTTGCGATTTGTTACAGTATTACCAATAAAATAAAATAAATCAATAATAATAATAATAGTAGTAAAAATTTAATTTTAAAAATTTAAAATGATATATTTAGAAAAAATAAGCTAAAAATATATAGTTAGTTATGGTGCTTAGTACTTACACTATTTACACGTTAATTTACTCTGTTTCATGTTCCAAATATTTATTACAACTAAAGTATTATTTATCTATTAAGATCAATTTAAGCAGCTTATTTTTAAAAGAGTTTATTAAATATTTTTGGAGTTCAAACTGTCAGTAGGGTCGCAGAGAGTCACATCTTGCTGGAGGGCGTGATTCGACAAAATGGTGTGAACGCCCAGTTCCATCCCACCGGCAACATTACTGACTAGTCCAACTCGTTAGCGTCCACGTCGTAAACCCTGGGCAATGGGATCACACTAATAACAGTGTGATCACAGCAGATAACGAGAGGATAAGAGGCAAGTTTCTGGCGTCTGAAAACCTAAACCAACCAGCTAGGGGAATGTAAACCCGACAGAAAAATCCATCAGAGAAGGCAACGGGAAACCACTGTGATTATCTTTTCCCAGGAACCACTATAACGAGTACATTCAATAAGCAGTTGTCCTGGCTGCGGAAAATTAGAGTACCACAGAACCAAGATGTTTTCGTCGTAGTGATCGTCAACGTCGGAGAGACCGACAAGGCACCGCAAGAAGAAGTAATATTTTCAATGAAATATTATTGTTTTTGAGTATCAAAATTACGACATTTTTTTATAACATAAGGTGATCAACATATTTTCGGTAAAGCCAAAAGTAATTTGAAATACTTTAATGCTAATATTTAAATTTAAAAATAAACTGCTGTCCGAAAACATGTTTCGCATAAAAACGAAATTCATCGCTATCCTACAAGGGGAGGGAAAAATTTCAGTGGCCTTATTCTGTACCTAGTTCGATTTGTAAATTTATTCGTATCGCATCAGAGGGAACGACAGCGAAATATTTTGATTAGGTTAGAGTGAGATGAATATATGACGAATGACCGAAACAACACGAAATTGTGACAGAATAAGCTTCCAAACTCCCCAAAACAAGAATTATGGAAACTGAAAAAAAAACTGTATCATAAAGGACGACCAAAAGATATACGGGATGCTGATGGTTTTTGTTTAAAACAAACATTTATATAGTTAGATAGAAGAAAGTGATTTTATTTACAGGTAAACAATAAAATAATATCATATATTTGTACCTACATAGGAGGTACATAATATAATGTAAGTAATATATACTATAAATTGATATTTTTCTGTGGTTCTGTGTGATACAACAACTTTCACCCATGAAATCTACTCAAACGATGTAACTTCGGGATATATCATATTATATATATATATATTATCCATTACTTCAATATATAATTCATTAAAAAATAAATAAAAAATACCACTATGAATTCAGTCGATATTAGGTATTCAATTGAAATTTCAACTGACCGAATTGTTCTAGTAATTAATAGTGGTAAAAACGGCCGCATGGAGCGCTATATGTCCTGAAATATGACACTTGAAAGTAATTATGGTCTTATGTCAAAAGTACCATCTCAAAGAAAAATAGTCCTTAAGAAACAATGTTTGAAATACTGTTTTCCAAATCAAAAATCTTCAAATAATTTGTGTAATTTGCAAGTTTTATTTAGGAGAAAAAACCCGCACTGGGGTTAGTACATTCAAAATATAGTATACTTATTTGCATGAAAAAATAAGCTGGAATAATCGGCTAGTTTTTTAGCTCACCGAAGGCGCTGGGCGCGCTTTATTAAGTTTTTTATTTATATTAGGATAAAAATACAAATGGTGGAAATGATTTAAAATAAATATTAATTATTTATTTGTTTTTCTGTAAATAAAGTTACAATAAAACATTATTATAATAAGTCAAATATAATGGTACGCTGCGCATAATCGCTTCTATACACGGTTCACCCCTGATAGATAGTGTCATTTAAAAGCGTCTGGATAAACTTCTAGATTGAACAATGTTTTTAAATCATTTTAGTACATACATGGTTTATAAGGTATAATTAGATGTTAAAATTTCGTTTACACATATACTCGTATTTAAAATAAATACATTATATTACATTGTTCATGCATTGATGTTTTTTGATGATATTTCTTGATAAAACTCCATAGTTAATGGTTTTGATAAAACTATAAATAAAATTATCAATAAAATCTTATGGTTTAGTTTTACGTTTTGATTATTTTAACCAACAAGCACTTTTGCCTAAAAAAGGATATTCAAGACTGGTAAATTGTTTACAACGTTACAGCTTGTATATTATTTCTAACATATTTTGGAGATAAGGAGACCAAATAAAATTTTTAACAGGGGACAAAAGACATAAATATTTACAACTAAATGTTATTAAATGTTTGCATATAACCAGTTACTGACTTTTCTATTTCTACCGATTTCGAGGCGTACCCGTCTTTTCGTCAGAATTATTTAATAACATACAATATACAATTATACATTGTATACAAATAAATAATATAAATAGATAATATACAAATATTTAATAACATTTAATAAAATGTTTGACCACAAAGTTAATGCTTTAAATATAAATGATGTTTACAACTAGTTTGCTAAGCAGTTAATTTTTGGGAGTTATTGGATCAAAATTGGGACTAAGAATTTATTATTTAAAAGGTGAGAAAATCTCTGTCATAAAATCAAAGTATTGTACTAACTTGATCTGTTTAAATGTGTATTTCCCACTCTGTTGTATTTCGCCAAGTGTTCTTTTCCCACTTTTTAAATCATCAATGCTTAATCCCAATTTTGGTCCGATAACTAAAAAAAAAACAAACTAAAAACTAAAAAAACTCGGTCGAAAACTAACCACGCGTTCAAAATGGCCTAGTTGAAAGAATAGTAATCATAACCATGTGTACCAATTAAGGAAAAAAATAGGCATGTACCAATAACGTAAGTATTTAAATTCTAAAATTCAAATATTTTGTGTATTTTTTCATCAAACCCTGGGTATACATTTAATTTAATTTAAATCTTAAAGTAGAGCACACATATCATACATATTGTTATGTGTGTTCTAATAATAACATTGAAAATATATTTAATTTATAAATTGTTTATCACATATGTCTTGACCATTATTTTAAATTTTGATATGTTTTTTTCTTCATAAATATTTTTTTCCATTTCGTAATACTTTTTAATTACTTTAAATAAAATTGAATTTTGTGACTTTGCCTTTTTCCTAAATGGAAGTCTAATTTTGTTCTTTTCTCTAGTATTGGTTATATCTACATGATATAAAACATGTGAGAATAAAATAAAAAAAGAGAAGGAATAAATTAGTTAATTAAATTAACAAAATGCGAACGAAGTCCGGCTCTTTTGTCGGAGTCATCATTAAATGTCCCCGGCTACTGCACCCGTCACACGTCGAGCTCTCTATTTCATGTGCCAGCAGTTTGTAAGAACTATGCCCAGAACTCTCCACTTATACGTTTTGCTAGTGAATATAATTTGAACTTTCTCCTTATTGATCCATTTGATTGTAAAAAAATAACATTTATAATGCGCGTCTTAAAACATACTTTTTTGTCTAATACTTAGTTTCAATAATAAAGTCTTATTTTATTTTAAAGTCTTATTTTATCTTATTTTATTTTATTATATTTTATCGCTAATTTTTAATATTTAAAATATATTTACATTTTCGCAACTTGACACTTGTGCAATATTTACACACATGTCCACCCTCATTCCAATATAACACCCACTCACCCACCCTCTCACTCACTTACACTCAAACAAACACACTAGTATGTATTGTACGTGAATTTAATGTATTTCTGTGGATATCTGTCATTGGTTTTATTCTCTGTATATTTTATTTGTTATATTTTTGTTACATGTATACTGTTGATATCCCCAATAATAATAAAAAAAGAACGAACTCTTTAAAATTACCTAGGCCAATCATTTCAAGCTTAAAAGTTTAGCGTATTCACAATTTCACACGAGATCCCCCAAAAGAAATACATGCTCACTATGCATCTTCACCATAATAGTAGCTGCACAAAAATATAAAACCAACACTTGCTGACAGGACACATGCTGTCGTTAGATAACACATATAAAACCTGTACAATCTTGTTCAGCTCGACAAACCACATGTACAATGAAAATAACAATTCAGTTCGGTAAACGCGCAACCAAATAATGTTCGTATTCGGTTGGTTCAAAAAATTCGTATTAGGCGCATCTCTAGGAGATTTTTAAGTCTAGTTATACATTTCACCACTTAACCTTGCCTTTGGCTAACACATAAACATATATGAGTTTTCTTTATGGGCGTAGACAAGCTTAGATGCCGAGATGTTTAGGCATTAGGCATTTAAAAATAGCAGAAGTAGAGTTAATGCAATAGTTAATCGGAGAAAGCTTTCATGTGAGGTTTAGAGCTATTTCTTATAGCTTTTCTCGTTAAAATACTAATTTAGAGATACGGGTAGAATATGCGGTGTTTGAAACTAATCTAGCTGGAAAACGCAACAACTCTCCCCTAATCTTCCCATATACTCGTATATAAGCACGCTAATAAACTACAGCCTCAGTGGTGTAATAGCTAAGACGCTTGCCTCACGCGCCGAGGGTTCCGGGTTTGATTAACGGATAGATTACAATAATTAAATGTGATTTTATTCAATGTTAGTAAATAATCGTATATTTCTTTGGTCTTAAAATAGTATCAACATAATTTATGAATGTCTTAATCATAGAATTGAGAAGTCCAGAAGGAGCGTAGAATCATATTTGAATATATTGGACTGTGTCCAATAATTCCCCCACTATACCTTACTTTCGCCGCGCATTCTTGATGTCACCGCGTAATTTATTTTTATTTTTATTTAATTTTATTTTATTTAATTTTACAATACGCCCAAGGGGCATTTACAAAAAATATACAGTTAAGTACAAACATAGTGCGTAAAAATTTAAAAGATAAACAATACATTTAGAAACAATAAGAAGCATACTGCCATGCAAAATAAAAAGTGAAACTTTACATAGTAAAAAGAAAAAATAATTTTATATGGATATAATAAAAGTAATTGAATTAAAAAGCAAATTGTAAGTAACTTGTAAAGAATTCAAACAAAAAAATAAATACATTTTCATATATTTATAAGTGTAAAAATAAATATACAGGTAACTACAAACAAAGAAAGTAATAATTTTATAAATACACAACACATTAAAAGAAATAAAAAAAGATTTTATATACATGTAGAAACAATAAAAAGCAAACTGCAATGCAAAATAAAAAGCGAAACTTTGCATAAAAAAAAAAGATTAAAAATATGAATATAAGAACAATGTTAAAATTAAAAAACAAATTGTAAATAACTTGTTAAGAATTCTAAATATATATATACACACATATATACACATACATATATACGTATAAAAAAAATGTTATTAACAAATTAATCTTAAAAACAAATAATGAAAATTAGTTAACAGTAAGTATATGTGTGAAAATAATATAATATACGGTACACAAAAATATTTGATAAATTAATATCAGAAAGAGATAAGATAATAATAATACACATCAAAAACAGAGAAAGAATTGTATGAAAAAGAAAGTTCTATTACGACATTAATAATTTGCTTCAAACAGTGCATTTAAGAACGTTTTAAAATTAATAATTGTCGTAATGTTGCACAATGGGGAAAAAAAGCAATGTGTTAATTTCTCTAAAATTTTATTGTGCACGCGGAAATATTGATTGACACAACAGAGTAGATAAGTAAAGGGTCATTTAATAAGAGTATTAGAATTTATGATCTTTGAACTTAAAATATAAAACAAATTTTATTTGACACAAAACGGATATTTTTATATCATGCTAAATAATATTTGATATTTTAAAGATAATGTCGTTTAAATGTCCCCCACGGCGTTGTTTAATCCGAGGTCTAATTTTCATTAGTTCTTTTATTAAATGAGCAAAGTAGGATAAAAAAAAAATCTACCCTGGCAACACTAATGAAATTTCCATTTTGTTTCTTCGACAATCTGACGGATGGAAAAATAATTCAATTTTTAAGTAATTCATTTGCTACTTAAACATTCGTTTGTTAATTACATATGAAATGTGATGCCATCTCGTTTCTTTGAGATCCAAGCAGTATTTCTACACTTAAAAAGAACACAACACAGCATAGTTGAATTTAAATCAGGAGTTGCGTACTGAGCGACGTCTACAAAGGAAGTAATGGGGCAAAACTTAAACCTACTTATTTATGAGTAGTTGAGTCGCCATCTGTTTGATGTGCGTATGCGGTTTCTGGAGTATTCTTAATTCTATGGTCATAATATTAACTTATATCTAATTATTATTAAAATACATACTAATTATTAACATAACGTTTGTCTTTGCTAAATAGTTTTATGTTTTTTTTGTTCAGTTTCTTGCATTTATGTTTCTTCATGTAACTGTTGTAATTGGCTTAGGCCGTATATATATATAATAAATAAATAAATAACGTATACTTATTTTTTTTTTCTTTAAAGCCAACTCAAATACAATGACTTTTTAAGAGCTAACTCGTCTGTTACACACATGTGTTGTTGAATTACGTTTAAATAAAATCATTTTTCTTTGTCCTCTTATTTCTTATGTTATTTTCTCATAATATAACTGCACAGCTTGGTGCATCAACGAGTTCTATGTCTTTGTCGTCTTACAAAATGGCAGCCTTACTTTTATTTTCAGTTTCATATCCGTGGTCGCATTAACTAGAAAACACCTTTTTAGTCAGCTCTTTTGAAGAATATGTCCATTTACAGACTTTTATATTTCTACCGGTTCCGAGACAAATTGTTTCTTTGTCAGGACACTCATTATGCCAACCGTAGCCTCCATGGTGTAATGATTAAGACGCTTGACTCAGACACCAAAGTGTGATTTTTCTCAAGCTTGGGTGTTTTATGAGAAATTTTCGCTAGTGCATTTGGACCTCTGGGCCTGTTGTTGTGCAAAAAAAAATGCTTATCTCATGCCTACATAAACGGAAAATTTGCTCATTGTCAAACGAGAAAAATTGCCCGAAGGAGCTCTCTGAAATCTGGTAGCCTTAGCATCTTTGTGCTGAAAAAAAGTAATCCAGAAGTACATAACATGTACTTCATTGGATTGAGAAGAGAGGGAAGTGAATTCTTCACTGACTGGGATTTAATTGATTGGACATAATCAATTCGCCGAAATTATTACAAAACTTTTTAAAAACCTTGAAATTATTTTTGGTAGCCATCAGATCTGTGTTTCCAACAGGACCTATAACAGGGCCACGGATAGTAGCGAGAAGTTCTATTCGGTAATCACAGAGAAGGGAGAAGTTAGTAAGTCTCGTTAAAAACTGGTGAGTAGGTTTTCACGGTCACTATTATTAATATTAATACCGTTTATAATATTTTTTAGTTGATCCCGCGTAAGTTGGATCGGATCTATCTTAGACGGAATAACCCAAAAACTATACATCCACACCATGGTTGTAGTTGCACAAAAATATAAAAGCAACACGTGCTGACCGGACACATGCCGTCGATAGATAACACCAACGTGCACTGATTTAAATATTTTTTAATTTTAATTTTGTAGAATAAATAGTTAGAAAAAATGGGAGCGGAGGAAGGGAGGAGCATGACTTTACTAGGTATAGAGCAGTGATTCTCGAAGTGGTATATATCGACCTCCAGGGGTCTATGACAACATGCAAGGGGTCTACGTCAACGAGAAATAAATTTGGGGGTCCATGAAATGAAAATGGGAATCCACGATAGTGGATCTCAACATACACTGATAGTACCTATTTACTTACATTATACTATAATATTAAGACATGTACATTATTTATAAAAGTACTTATGTAGTAAAAAATTTAGAAAATATGTTTATAAAATTGTGTAAGTTGAGGATGTAGGCATCCGCTTTGTGATGTTCTAGAATTTTATATGACATTATGTATATTTAATGTGGCAAAATTGACGCCAAATGTTGATAATTTATTATTAAAGCATCAGATTCATCCTTCCCACTAAAAACATTTACTTATTGCTTAGTTTATTTTATGTTTATTTTATGTTACGTTTATTTTATATAACAGATACAAAATTTTATTTTGAATAGTTTTAATTTAAATTCAATTAATAAATGTATAAAACTTAACATTTGTTTTAACTTTAAGAGTTTAACACTAAACTTCACTACAGTTAGAAATTTATGAAAAATCAATATCAGGTAAGTAGGGGGTCTACTAAAAACCGAAAAACATGGCAAGGGGTCTACGACACAAAAAAGTTTAGGAACCTCTGGTATAGAGTGACTATAAAAATGAATTATTAAATTATAATGGGCTTGTTACTGCAGATCGGTATGTTTTTGAACCGGTAGACACAGAAAAGTCGATAAGTGATTATATACAATAATTTACTAGTATTTAATTTAAAAATGTTTGAAAATAAATGCTTTAAATATAAATAAAGGCGATATTTCTTAAGCTTTATTTTATTTTTAGTGTAATTGACAAAAATCACACTCACGAAGGATGGGACACTAAAAATAAAATACTTAAATTCATTAAAATAGCATTATATCAACTCATTAGTTATCCCGAAAAAATGTTGACCATGATCTTTAAAATAAAAATAACTTTATTTAATTTACTTTCATATAATTTTGAATTCTCTATCCTTACCTCTGTTTTATATAAATACATTGAACTCCTTAATAAAGATGCTAGTCTCGAAGATGTCGCGAAAGCGATGAAACCGGTCTCTGGATATTTCAAATTTGTTGATTAAAGTATCACTCGTTTTTTATTTTTATAATAAACTACAACGAGCTTCCATCAAGAATTTTCACTTACAAACTTAAATATTTTTCAATTCTTGAGGATTTTTTTTTTTTTTAATTTTTAAATTAATTTTTCACGCCCATAAGGCTTTTACATACATGGAAGTTAAATAAAACATGAGTATGTAACAACATAAAATTTAAAAATACAATATAAAGCAAGAAAAGATAGAACAGTGTTTAGAAGTAAAGTTGGTATAAAATAAGAAGATGAGTATGTATATAAACAACATAAATTTAAAAAAATACAATATATAGAACTGTGTTTAGAAGTTTGGTTGGTTAAAAAAAATTAATTAAAAACAATAAATTAAAAAAAAAAAAATCAAAAGAAACGCAGTCAAAGCAACGCAGCTTTGTAGGTACAAAATGTAATAAAATAGTAAGTTCTATTTAATATGAAACATATACATTGATATTTAAAATTTACAATAAAGTCGTTATAATGGCAATAATCTGTAGCCAACTTTATGGTTTATAATCATTTAATGGTTTTTCTCCTTATGGGTGATTTTATAGCCAGTAACTTGTAACTACACGTTTGAAAACTTTGCCAATTATCTTAACTTTTTGATATATTTTTCAATATGATAAGTCCATTTAAGTTAACTGACGTACACTTGCACGCACAAGCGTGAATGCACAGTAAACATGCCAGCTAGTAAACAGTATCAGGGGACTCTGTTTACCAAACGATTACTATGGTATACAAATTTTACCCAGAAATAGAGGATCACGCACGAAATACTTTTATAAAAAAAATTACATAAAAAAAGTCAACAACATATTGAATCTTCTTCTTCTTCAGACTTCTGTCCTTCACTGCTGGATAAAGGCTTCTTCCATATCTTTCCATTTTTCTTGGTCGGTTGCTACTTGCAGCCAATTTTCGACCCCTACAGCAGCTATGTCGTCGGACCATCTTTTTTGAGATTCCCCCAAGGTCTCCATCTCAAAATTTAAGGAATCCATCTTATGAAGTCTTGTCTCGCAACATGTTCTGCCCATTGCCACTTCTGTCCTGCCTCGCGATCCATAATATCCGTTAATCTGGTTCTGTTCCTAATTTCTTAATTTGTTATTTGGTCTCTTAGGCTTATACCAAGAATGGATCTTTCCATGGATCGCTGTGTGCATTTGAGTTTTTCTACAAATCTTTTTGTTGACATATTGAATACGCACTACGAAATATTAAAAAAATTCTTACGGGCGTACCAAGGAATTTTTTAAGGTAAACTTGAACGCTCGCGCACTGACGCATTCACAGATTCGCGAACTTACGAACTTACGCACTCACGCAATCAAAAATTCACAAACTCACGCTTTTACGCAATCGTGTACTCTCGTACTACATATAAACGTCCATTTGTCGAGGTTATATCACAAAGCAAATATAGCTTTTTTTAAAGGTTATTTGAGGGTCAATTGCTATAATAAATGATGCATAAGTTTTTTATAACGTCGCTTGAGTCTTTTATTTTATGTCGACATAAAAACGTCTAAGGGCCTTACTTATAAATCGGGAATAAAGTTAAGCTTGAGAATAGTGGTAGAATAATGATTGAATGAATGAGTAAAACTCGGTTTAAATCTGGGATAGCGACCATAGAAACTTATACCTGGACGTTATGTGGAATAACGCCGGAATAAGCACGCGATCTGTCAAAAGTCATATTTTTCGGTAATAAAAATATATTTATTTATTAACGGACATTGTCCATGTATACAATTTATAGGGTTTAAATATATCAATAAAAGAATAGTTTAAAACATTAAAAAAATTGAAAGAAGCATTGACAAACATAAGGGACATCGAGACAAGATCTGGACTATTTATTTAGTGCTCATTTAAATCGTTGTAAACTTAAATCAAAAAATTCCAGATCTTGTCTTGAGTTAACAATACGACAAAGACGGTTCTCAATCTACGAATCGAAATATCGAATTTTACTTGTCCCAGGATTGATGGAACATCGATTATACCATTTAGTATGCCAAACATATATATGGAGTCAATTTAAGTTCTACGTTTTTGTAGAGTGTAAATGGATAATTTAACAGTTTTTTTTTCAATTTGAAATAATTTAGAAGCCCTGCGACCTTCTCAATGCGATTTTTAATCATTTGTTTAAATAATATCTGAAATGCTATGTGTTTGTATGTGTTTGAATTAATTGTGATAAAAAAAGAACGAATAAACTTTAGAATTACGTTTTTAACTTCTCCTCTTCTTCCTAATTGTGATTTATTTTTTTAACGGTTTTATCTATGTTTTTGATTAATCGACAGTTATCTCAATTTGACTTTGACGTTTGTTTGTGTTGTTATAAAAGTTACTGCGCACGCGCACATATAAGTGTTGACTGTTTAAAAAAATTAAGCATGAAATAACCTGTGAATTGTTATTCTAGGTAATCAATATTTTTATAGCTATTCTTTATATCGGTTATAAATATTTAAACCGGGTATAGTTATTTCTTAATATAAACCTGGTATAAGGAAATCTTATAAGTAAGGCCCTAAGTGAATTACGCTTTGTCAGATATTCGTGAATTGGGTGATAGATAAAAAAAAAATCAGCCGTAAAGCAGAAAGAGGGGATGTAATCATTAAGTCCAGGATTAAATTGTTGGTACTGGACGCACAACCTACCCTCGTATTCGTCGCGCAACATTTCGTAGGTAACGTCGCCATAAGTAATTTGTGAAAATATGACTCAAATCCCCCCCGTTTCACTCTGAATCTATTTCCCGATCAGGCGTGAACGCTACGTAATGTATTCCGTGAATTAGGCCATAGAAAAGTAGAGATAGGTCGTGAGTCGTGAAAAGGGCCACCGAAAGGGCGGGAAACGGGAAGTGAGGTTATGGCGGGAAAGTGTCATCTCCTAGCTCCTAGTGAGATTATGCGAGATTGTGTTAGTCAGCTGTCGCGGTGCCGGAGCTAGGGTGGGTGTGTCGAGTGATAAGAACTGGTGATGGCATATCGAATATATTACATGAAACGAATCTTTCGGATTTGAGGTCATCTACTAATAGGAACATATTAGGGTTTCTTACAATAATTAATTAATAAGGGTATACAAAATGCTTTCTAGTATTTTTTTTCTTGTTCTTATCACTCGTCATCATTATTCATCAATTAATCATCATTCCTACGCCTAATGGTGCATAAGGGACGGCATTCGTACACCAATCGCAACGTTTCTTGATCATTTTAGTTACATTTATTTATTTATTTAAACGCCTTTTAGGCTTTTACATGTTTTACATACAAATATACAAATAAAGACAGACATGTATTTTACAAAGAAGTTGCAAAAAGTAAATAAATGATTTTTAGAAGAAAAAGATCTAAAATATCATCTTTACATATTAGTATAAAAGTGGAAATAACAGAAGCGTATTTTTAAATATGAAGACAGAAATGCATTTTACACAAGGAAAGGAGCAAAAATAAAAATCAATTAAGAAGAGAAAGAAAAATAAAAATTAAATAAAAACAAATAAATAAATCATTATATATTAGTAGAAAATATATGAGGATACATAATAATACATACATGTATTGCAGTGGAGAACATAGAGGTAAGATGATCATCATTACGCTTCAGGTGCCAGTCCAGGGACTATAAAATATTCATGAGTAAAAACACCAATAAGAATAAATATTTCATGTCAATCATGTCAGAAATCGAACCTGAGGCCTACATAGTAGGGCATAGTAGGCAAACGCGCTGACGACTAAACCACGAGGTCGACAAAACATTCTTATTAGTACCACAAAAATATTTTTAATTTTCAATTTTGAATTCCCGCAAAAATGCTTCGCTGCATCGGTCAAGCCTCTCATACGTCACGATTCGCATTGAATATTGACATTTTGTCATTTCAGCATGTACTTTGGGTAAAGAGATCGTCGTATATTATTTCATCGGCATTTATTTACATACAATAGTGTTTTTCAATTATTTCTGTGCATTATGTCAGGAAGAAAAAGTTATAAAATTCTGTATAGTACTTAAATGTACAAAGAATATATAATTTACAATATCAAAATCCTTCACAAAAACCACCTGACAACACAGCCTAAAAAACAGCAGACGAACGTAAATCTTGACGTCACGTTCAATCATGGTGCGTTTTTGCGACGGCATATTTTTAACAATTTTATTTTTAAAATTATGAATTTAAAAATGTTTCCATAGTAATCTTGAACATACATTTTTTTTTTAGAATGTGATATTCCTTTATACCGAGGCTTGGATCTATAAGAGCTAATGTCGTAAATCGTAATATTCTAAAATATTAATCCTTTAGCCATTTTGTGATATTATTTTATTTTATTTTATTGACATAAACGGCAAATCTGCCTTTTATAAACATTTATAATGTTGACATATTTGGTTTAATATTTTTTTCCTTTTTTTTCAAAAACATGAATTTTAAAAACAAGATTTATAAAAAATCAAACCAAAAATTATACAAGATTTATATTTAATAAAATAACCTAAAAATTATACAGTATATTCAGTAGAAAGTTTAAATAATAAAACATTCTACAGTAAAACAACAAGAAAATCATAAGTACTGTTTCACGCAGCTAGGCAAAGTGAACAAAAATGTTTACATGAAATGCATGAATAAATAAATATTTAGTACCATTCACCATCTTTGAAAAAGCTCAAAAGGTTTGTTCTATAGGAACAATACCCTACACTAAATATATCAGATACGTGGGAATAACTATTGCCGAGTTCATGAAGTCTATTTAATACTGCATTACAATTATACACTGTCCGTGAGTTGTTACAAAACGGTGGCATTTGTCTAGTCATTTTTCCAGGCACTTCCAGGAAGTTGATGAGAGATAACAGTTCAGGGCAATCCAATGTTGAATTTACAATTTTGAATAAATTTAAAAGGTCTATAATTTTCCTTCTATCGTTAAGTTTTAACAAATAAACTATTTGACGTCTTTGATAACAAATGTTAATATAAAGCATTTCCACAGAGGTTTGTGTATAAAAAATAATAAAATAAACAAGTTTTTTAAAATGGCATCGACCTTCTACAAAATAATGGTATGAAAAATACGAGATCTGACACTAGCCCTTAAAGATCCAGGCCACAGAATTATCAGGCATGTACAGTCTGTAAAATGCATACATATTTTCATTTATTTTATTCATTTTTTTTTCATTACAAACAAAGATAATAATAAAAATAATGTGAGTTCACTGGGCTTACCCGTTACCCATGCCGAGGACACTTAACTATTAACTTTTGAAAAATATTTTTACACGTGTAAGTATTAAAGTTTATATTTAATTTAGTACACTTGTATTATTTAGATTTCAAAACGCACAATAAAATAACAAAAACATAACGTCGAATGTCGAAAAACTACGAATTTTCGTTCTCCTTTTACGGGGACCGTTTTTAGCAATTCATAATAAAATATTTATTCAAGTCTCCGGGGTTTGATCATTTTAATGTTGCGTAATTTAAACCACTAAAAAGGTACGTTGATTCCATAAAAAGAACATTTTAAAATCGGACATCAAATTTACCATTAAAAAAACTTTAATAAATATTTGGTTCGAGGAAAGTAAAGGGAAAAAAGCGGTCAAATATTTTGAAATAACCGGCTTAAAGGTTAGATTGAACTGTTTTCAAGATTTTTTTTATTTTCAGTTTTTTGTAAAAAATATAAGTACTGGATTTTGTCCTTTAAAGAGTTTTAAATTAAGATGCAAAATATTCCTATTTTTTTCTGAGCCCAGGTGAGTGAAGAATACAGTTCTATCTGTGAAATAAAACCCAAACCCTGGACTCAACGACACGTGCACGAATGATACAATCCATTTTACTTCCACCCCAACTCCACTATCCATTTTTTTATAGTCTTTTAAAATATTTTCTCATTTCTAATATTGTTTATATGTATTTATGGGTGAACAACACGATAAAAACTTGTTATTATAATGTTGAACCTGAATATTTATTAAAATTTTGTATTAAATACAAAAAAAATATAATTGTTTCTCAATTTGCTTTCTATATTTGATCGAAGAGGAAGTTTAGGTAGCCCCGGCGAAGAGTAATTCCGGATATTTGAATATTTAAATAAAACGTTACACGGGTAAAACCTTATGTTAGATATGTTACTTTTAGAGCAAAAAGTAATCTAAGTCAGTTGTGGCCCGATCACCGATAAATCAGACCTTAGTGTGTTTTGTTTTCGCCAAAACTTTTTAATTGCTCTTGTCAAACTTCGTCGGAAAAACAAGTATTTTTTTAAATGTCTTAAATAAAAAAAATACTCAAAAAGGAAATCGAGTGAGGATAAGTCCACCTCGTAGTGTAGTAGTTGGCGCAAAGACCTACAATCATTGAGGTTCTGGAGACGATTCCTGACAGAGTGGACGTGAAATATTGGTTTTGAAGGTGATCCCATTTTGTAGCAACAATTCACGGACAGTGTATACTTGTAATGCAGTATTAAATAGACTTCATGAACTCGGCAATAGTTATTCCCACGTATCTGATATATTTAGTGTAGGGTATTGTTCCTATAGAACAAACCTTTTGAGCTTTTTCAAAGATGGTGAATGGTACTAAATATTTATTTATTCATGCATTTCATGTAAACATTTTTGTTCACTTTGCCTAGCTGCGTGAAACAGTACTTATGATTTTCTTGTTGTTTTACTGTAGAATGTTTTATTATTTAAACTTTCTACTGAATATGCTGTATAATTTTTAGGTTATTTTTTTAAATATAATTTTTGGTGTTATTTTTTTTTTTTTTTAAATCTTGTTTTTAATATTCATGTTTTAAAAAAAAAAAAATATCTAAAGCCAAATATGTTAATATTTTAAATATTTGTAAAAGGCAGATTTACCGTTTATGTTAATGAAATAAATAAATAAAATTCCACACTGCAATATTGAAACATATTATAACAGAGATAAACAATCATTAAGAGAAGGTAATATAGAAATCTAGGCATCTACAGAATAGTGAATGTTACACAATGTGTGAGTGGCCTATGACAGGTCATAAGCCCTGTAAATGCCTATGCTGCTATAAAACCTTTTCTAAATTTTTCTTTATCTCTCTTGTAATATGTTAATATTAACAGCTCCCTAGGGAATTAAATCCAGTCCTTGTCTACAAAAATTTGGACAAACTCAAAATATTGTTCGAATATTTAAATGTTTCTAGACTGGCATCTGAAGCGAAAGACTGATCACCTTACCTTTCATGTAATAAAAATGATCTAGATACACTGCGATTAGAGTGCCAATGTAGAGCCTTATGTACCACTAGGTGCAAATTAGGTAATGATGATGACAATGATGATGGTTTGACATCATTTTCAAGAATCGTTCTGTTTTTTTTATTCCGATTTAAATTTATGATTATTATTTTTGTTCAAAAAGATTTTGTTAAAATGTCCATATTCGTGTGTGGTATCTTCAAATAATTCAGTCTAGGTATAAAAATAGCTGAATACGATTAAACAAATGCTTAGTTACGAAAAATCGAAGACACAATTCACTGGAAAAACGGAATGATTTTGAACAACAGAACAATCTTTTAATTTACTGGACCATTCCTAGAAGTCTAGAGACCAAATTACATATTCTACAGAAATCTTGCTCTAATTAAATGTTTTACTATTTGAGTTGCGAGTTCCGACCGAGGAAGTTATAAATAAAGCCACATATTTTCATCCCGTGCGATGTTTGGAAACAAATATCAAAGCAATGAGGAAGTTAAGTATTTTTTACTCTTTTGTATTTTTTTTAATCGACTAAACTAAGCCAAATATGAAAAAAAAAAAAAAAAATTAAATTTCATTGTTAAACCCTTACGGGTTACATACATTTAACAAAATATTTTCACTTTTAAAATTTTGTAAATGTTGTCCGAGTCTTTTGTTTAGTTTTTTCTGGTAGTTTATTGTATAATTTCAGTCCATGGTTTATTAGTCTCGGTTGTCCTTTTCTCGTTTTAAAATATTGCATATGATATTTATCTGATATTCTCGTATTGTGTTTGTGTTTACTACAGTTTTTTTCAAGTTTTAATTCTTCGTCTACAATTACATCAGTGGCTAATTTATGAATAAATTTTAAGGATTCTAGTTTAAAAAGTTCAGTTACATTTAATTGTTAAGTTTGTTTTAAAAGTTCTTTATCTTTTTTTGCTCTTTTTACTCTCCTGAAAAGTTAAACTTTTGCGGTTATACTTTTATGTCCATCCGTTAAAGATATTAAGGAACAGCTAGCCTAACTACTAGTTAATCTGGTAGAATAATCATGTACTAATTTGCGTTTATGCTTGGAGTGCGACGCATGCTGAAAAATTTAATTTTATGAATATAAAACCCTAACAGAAAATTCTTTTTATAATTTTTCACATTAATGTTACTGAAATATTGTTATTGTGTCCCTGGCGATATACATATTTATGTAGTAGCAAATTGATCATTAAATTTAAAAAAGTTTGAATTCAATTTATAAAAATACCCAACGTAAATACTGGATTGAATTCTGGAGGATGTTTTATTAAGAAAGATAGGGAGATAAAGCCTCACAAAGATTCGTGTTTTGTTGACAGCACCAAATTATTGTATCTGACAATCTTGGTATGGAATTCTTGATTAAAATCTAATGAATGTGAATCTAGGTAAATTGATGGCGGAAACGAATTAAATTTATGGTAATTAAAGCATTTATCTTACAGAGGCAATGCTGACAACATATAAACGCGTTTAGATAAAGTAGATGTTAATGCTTGCATGTAGATAATTAACAAGCTCAGTTATTTTTCTATTCAAAATAACTATACAAATAAAATATTCAAATATATTAAAAAACATTATATTACATCATAATGCAGCAGAAGGAAGAATTGAAGAAATATGGATTTCAAGCAAAGCCAAGATGATGAACGTTGCATAGTGTGCAAATCGCCAACTTAAACCAGCCAATGACAGGCCATAAGCCCTGTAAGTGCCTAGCCTTCCACATTCCTTCCTAAAAATGTTTTCCTACTGTGTCGCAATAAAATTCAAATAAAATATTTTACTCAATTATAAATTTCAAATAAAATATTTTTCTCAATAATGAATTGAAACTGAAATGAACCCTGATCGTAATTTATTAAAATAAATAAATAAACTTCAAAAAAGGTACACATTTCGAAATTTAGCAATAAAATATAAAAACCCTTTCAATACATCAAACATATCGTCCATTACGGACGGTTTTCACTATGTCTTTTTTAATACGTTTTTTACTATGTTTTTTTAACTACGTATTTTACTACATTCTAGCAGGCAACAGACTGTCACATACATACATACACATACATATACACACATGAACATATACGTATACACTAATGCACATACATACACGTATATATAGATTATTAATAATAATGAAAACTAATAAGTGAAACAATAAAAAATAGTTACTATTAAATCTGGGTATTCTAAATTTTATTAGTGAAAATAGTTCAGCAGAATCAATTTAGTTATTTTAGATTTTATATAAATACACCTCCTTTTGAACTATTCTTCGATCTTTAAGATAACTAATTCCAAAGTAATTTGCTGCATCTACAATATAAGGAAAAGTATTATTTGTTTTGTAAATTAAATGTTTAATAAATTTGATTTTAATGTTTTTAATTCTTTTTGTGTGGCAATCATAAATAGGATTCCATATAATTGAACCAAGCTCAAGTGTACTGCGAACATATGAAAAATACAATATTAAAAAAATATTTATGTCACTAAATGGCTTTGACAATCGAATCACAAGAATAGTGACAATCCCGCGAAAACTCATTATCCAGACATTTTTGAACGTAAGATTAGGCTTTAAAAAACATACAGTAAAATTTTTTTTGGCGAATATGTAAAAAACAGGAAATTAAGAATGGTTCACGATATAATAAAACACATGTTGAAAATAAAATATATTTCTAACAACTTGTCTTTATCATCAATTTGTTGGCACAGAATTATGGACCATTTTCAGCATGATGAGAAACATAATTATGTCTTATCTCATGTGGGCGAACGTCGAAATTCCAAGAAAATTAATAAAAACACACATTTCAAAAATGAAATAAAATGTGTCTGGTGAATAAAATTTTTATGTTTGACTTATTTCGAATTAGACTGACATCCTTGGGAGTATTATATCAAATTTTACTGGATACATTCATTTTTCGATTTTATTTATTAAAATAATTCTATTTTTGCTACGGGTATCCAGATCTTTGTTAAACAGTTGTGAATTTCTCCATCCAAGTATTTTTTATATTTATATAGTACACTATTTTAGTACAGACATACTAGTCTTTAAGAACATTATCAGTTACGATCCGTATTTGAACTTGCTTCGATTCGCTAAAAAAATCTGTGTCGAGTCGGGACACTTTTAACGCATTTATACAAATACATATTCACGTATATTATACAGGGTGTTTTTTAAACCCTGTCACATCCGAAACCACGATGATCAGTATAGGCATAGAACACCCTGTAAATATATCAATGTATGTTTAAAGGTATATATTTTTTCAACAGAGATAAACCTGCTGATAATACGGAGTCCTAGGTATTTACAGAGCTTTTCATCTGTCGCTGAAAAAATATGTTACATGAAATATTTCCGTTCGAATGTTTTGTGTTATGATTTCAACTGTCATTTCATATAACATTTTCAAAAAATTTCGTATTATAACTGTGGAAATATTTTATAATTTCTTGTAACTACGATTACCCGTAAGTAGGTTTTATTTTATTCCGAAGAAGCACGATAAAATACTGACTTGAAAACAGTACGATTGTTCTAGAAATGGCATTTTAAATGTGGTTTCCAAAGTTTACTTCTGCGTCGTTACGATTTACTATTGATGAGTTTTATTTTACAAAGAAAAAATTGAAGAATTTTTTTTTTCTTCAAAACAGTACTGTTGACCGTTGTAAGTCATTAAAAATATTTTGTCCAGATTTCACGTTGCTATAGCTAACCGTTGGCATGTTTATTTTTTCACCAATGAAAGACGGGAGAAAATTTACTAAAAAATAGCACGGTGGATATAAATGTGACATTTTGAATATTGCTTCAAAATTTCACATCGCTATGACTTAAAGTTTTGTGAGCTTGCGTTTATTCCGAAGATGGCGAGAATAATTTGGCTTGAAAATAGCACGGTTGATCTATGAATGCCGTTTAAAATGTTTCTCCTTAAAATATTGTTTTCTCGTCCCTTTGACTAACCAAAAATATATTTTTTTTTTACAAGGAAAACTGAGGAAAAAAGAGCATGAAAACACAATAACCCCTTCCCATACCTCACCCTACCGTTAACACAATTACTCTCTCTTCCGTCCTTATCTTTTATATAATATTTTGTATGTTTAGTTGTGTTAATAACCCTGTTGTGTAAATGAATAAAGTGGTTCATAAAAAAAGTTATTTTATTTCTCAAAAATATAATATAAAACTTTACTTGTTAACGGCAAATACAATTTTGATGTGTTCAATTTTACGTCGCTACGACTCACGGTTAAAAAGTTGTATTTAAATGAAAAATTTGTCTCGGAAATAGCACAGTCGATCTAGAAATGGATATTTAAATATTTATTCTCAATTTCACGTCTCTGCGACTAACTGTTAAAAAGTCCGATTGTATACCGAGGAAACCGAAGAATAAAAATCTTGAAAATAGAACTGTTGACAGAGAAATGATATATTTAAGAGGGTAAATGCGGTAGTTAAAAATTTTGATGAATAGGTATTTGATAATTATTTTTTTGATGCGGCGCAAAAATAACACCAGCACGACGGACTGATATTTTATAAATAAAATCTAAAAATTCAAAGTTTCGCTGTCCCGTTTTCCACTCTTCAAAACCGAAGCGACATTTTTGTTTTTTTTTCTAAACGAGTATCAGAATACAATTGTATAGGTCGGTCCCTTTTCCGTTTTTCGTTTTTTTTTCATTTGATATACCGTGCGTCCGAAGACGGCAGATAAAACTAGGCTTTTTTTTCTGGATGGTTCTAGCTTCAATAAGAAACGATTTATCAAAAAAAAAATGATCGTAAATATTTATATTGCGTACAAAATTGTTGCCATAGTACCATAATCCTGGGAGAAAATACGAGACCACGTCTATATGAAGAAGAGATTATACGTGTTTTCTCTTAAAGACGTGTTCAAATTAAACGTCAAATAATTCAATTTTAAATTTTGTCTAATTTACCGTTTCGGAGAAGTTCCCGTAATGGCCAGCGAATACATACGAGTACATAGTTTTTTTACAATTTAACTAGATTAACTAAATGAATTATTCAAATTGTGTTGTTACAAGGAATTGAATTAAATAGTCAAATTATAGCTGTTGACAAGAAAAAACAACCTTTGTTATATGAGTATAGTATAAATAAACATGTTTTACTAAAGGTATCTGAAATCAAGGATCTAGGTATTGTAATTGATCAAAAACTGTCATTTATACCTCATATTAATGAGATTACTAATAGTGCAATGAAATCGGAAGTATATATTTTAAGAACCGACGAAGATTTCAAATCAGTTTCATCTTTCAAAACTTTGTATGTATAACTTGTCAGGAGCATACTTGAATACAATTCAAGTATCTGGAGCCCATTTTACGGAGATCATTCGTTAAAATTTGATAGAGTACGGAGAAAACTTTTACGTTTTATCAATAACAAGAAATATATTCCTATCAAATCTTTAAATTTTGGTTTCTTAATGAATACACTTGATTTGGAAAGTTTATTTAAAACACGGAAACTGGGTGATTTAATGTTTCTCTTTAAGATAATAAATGGCATGTTGGATTCTCCTAACTTGCTAAATACGATTTAATTACAAATACCTGTTAGAACTACTAGACATAATGTGCCATTTCATATAGATATTGCTGCTACTTATCATGTTATTAATTCACCTTTTCCAAGGTTGCACCGTCTAGGGAACCAGATCAGTTGTATTGATATTTTTCACATTAGCCAAATGAATTTTAAACTTGCTATTAAAGAAATAGTTTAAGATTTTGACTGCTGTTTAAATATTTATGTTAATTTGTAAAAATAGAAAAAAAAAACGATTAAATAAATACACGTCAAATATATATTTAAACGTATGATTAGATATTTGTTTTATATGGCTTTTAAATTTTAAGTTTAAAAAAAAAAATATTTAAAAGGTTTATTTTTAGATTTTTTATTCATTTTTTTTAACGATTGAAAACATCTGAGCTCTTAGCAGGAGACAGCTAGTTTTGTACCTAGGGCATTCAATACACATTGCAACAATACCAACAAATCAATAATGTATGATTTTTGCTATTTCAAATATACCGTGTTATCTTTATTTTAATTATTATTATTTTTTAACCAAAGTACGTAAAGTACAAAAAATCGCGAAGTTATTATAAAGTTCAATATATAAAACAACTGTGCAATATTAAAAGATATATTGTTATTATAATATTTCATAATTTTGTAATAGAACACTGTTATGTTAAATGTATTTATGTTTATGTTTAAAAAAGACATTTGTGCCGTGTACACTAATAAAATAAATAAACAAAATAAATTAACCAAGTATGTTATTCTAGATGGAATTTTAAACCGTGTTTAAAACATATATTTCCAACATAATAAATCTTTAGGTACTGCGAATCCGTCCAATTTTGCCCGCTTTTTTACAATTATGTTGATTTTCTCAAAAAAATATAAGTTGGGCTTTACTTATAAATTACTAAGAATGACCTTGGTAATCATTAAATTAGGTTACAATTGTAATGCGACTCCAAGCAATAAAAATTTTTGATGGCGAGCAAAATTACCCCCATGTTTGTCCATGTTTGCCCGCAACCATTATTTGTTGAACTGTATGTATATAGCTCATTTGACGTTATTGTCTAAGAACTACTTTTTGAATTATTAATTCAAAGGCAGAATTGTCGTTTGAACATATTTTCAATGGCTAACTAAAAAAATATGCGTCTAAAAACAATTGGACAAATTTACCCACCGAACTCTATTTGTTTTCATACAATCAATTAATCGGCCTTTAGGTTGTCGAAATCTGGTTGATAACTTAAGGAAAATGAAAAAATCTTGTTTATTCAAAGAAATATTTTATTTAAGTACACATACCAATAATCCTAGTCTTAATTGGGGAGAAAAATGAGCGTCAAAATTAAAAACATTTTAAGTTCAGACAAGGAATATTTATCCGGAGTACCTCAGGGATCGATTTAAGGCCCAAAATTATACATAATATATGTGTCATTTATAAAAAAAATTGTTTCGAAATGTTAAAAAAATTATCTTTGCAGACGATACGGCACTTGTGATTTAGGGGAAAAATCTACAAGAAATGCAAGAAAAAATGCAAAACGATTTCAATAAACTTTTGAATTGGGCACATGATTTGAGACTCATTATTAATACAAAAAACAAAATGCTTGTATATTAAATCACCTCATGCTAAAAAATACATACTTCAAAATTTCATTGCCTATAATGTTAACTGTCTACATAATAAAATTCCATTACGCTGTAACTGCGATGTTATTCAATTTGAAAGACAATATAAATATTTAGGAATATATATAGATCAACATCAACATTCTTCTTCTTGTAATAATTCAATTAGATGAATCTCACCTGAATAAATAAAGGTTTCAGCTCTTTAACTTCACAAACATCAACAGATGAAAGAATTGAAGGATTATAGATGTTCAAATATAGGCAGAATGGTGAATGTTATACAGTGTGTAAAGTGGCCACTTAAACCAGCCATTGACAGGTCATAAGCCCTGTAGATGCCTAGACTTCTATATTACCTTTTCTCAAATGTTCTTCATCTCCGTTGTAATATGTTAATATATATAGATGTCAATTTTAAATGGAATTGTCAAATATCTAACCTTTGTGATCGATTGCGGACTCTAGAAAGTACTTTTTATAAGTTATCGTTTATTCTGCCTAAAAGTACACTCAAAATTATTTATTTTTCCTTGGTGGAGGCTATACTAAGATATGGTATCAAAGCATGGGGTCACTCAACTATCACAAACATAAAAATGATACAGAATTTATAGTGTGCCATCGTTAAAAAAATAGTCTCTAATGATATTAACAAAATAAGGAGTAACAAATGTGTACTATATAAATCTATTAAGGCGCTGCCGGTTCGAGGAATTCTGTGGCTATGTATCATTTTGGAACAAAAAAAAAGTGATAAATTCAAAAATTTATTGGAACATAGTTATTACACAAGATTCACACAAAATGAAGGTTTAGTGATTCCAAAGACAAGCAACAAATATGGGACAAGAACTTTAAAATATGTGGTTCCAGTTATGTTCAATTTGTTACCAAACAATCTGAGAAATGGCACTACCAAAAGTGACAAGGGCTATTCGATCAGGAGTTTATATATTTAAAAAATTGAATATTTGTAAATATAGATATATATATTTATATTTATAATTATAACTAAGTAATATTCTCGTGGATGTTTATGTGTGTATATGTATTGTATGTTCATATGTATGTGTGTGTATATATATGTGTATATATATATATGTATGGATATGTATGTGTGCATGTACGGGTATATATATGTATGGATATGGATGAGGATATGATATAGAATTTGACTTAGATATAGATATAGATTTAGATATGGATATGTTAATAAATAATGTTTGTAATAAAATGCTTTGTGCCTATTAAATATGTACACACTTCTGTTTTAAATTTTGGTACTCCGGTTCTGTATTTATTTATTTTTAATCTTAAAATTGCGTTATTATTCAATTATTATTTGCATTTTTTTACATCTTTCTAAATATTTTTTTGAAAGCATAAGTTACATGTACTTTTTTCGCTCCTTATATTTAAGTTAGTAGTAATTATTATTATACAGCTATGTAGGACTATTATATGATTAATTGTAAAGGATCTTTACCGACAAGCCATATTCATTGGCTTGGTGAGTCCTGTAAAAAAAAAATATATATTTAAAAAATGTTTTTAAATTAACTAAAATGTAATATTGTATGTAAATAATATATAAATAAATAAAAATAAATAAAAAAATACCTACATGATATTTTTTTATATCAGGTAAGTATACACATTTTTCAAAATGGCAAATGCTTATACCTATGTTGTGAGAAATTAATAACTGTTTTAGGAATAGAGTTAATGAACATCTAAGAAGGTTAAAACCAGACGACATCATTTTTAAAAATTAATATAAATTATTTCGAAATCTAAGTCCATAGCTACAAAAGTGAATAAATGTCGTTTTAAGGGTAGATAAAAAAGGAGGCTGGTTAACTCTAGATATAATAAAAATGATCAAATATAGAAACAGATTGTATACCATGCAAAAAATGAGAAATGTTTCAGAAACGATTAAAAAGCAATGTAGGGAATATAAAAATACATTATCAAATGATTTAAGAGAAGTAAAGAAGAATTTAATTAAATTATTCACAATAATGGTAACATTTAAAAAAATAATAAATACCTGTTGTGTGCAAAACCTTCATATTAGTTAACTAACTAACTAACTAACCATCACGCCATTTCCCCAGAGGGGTAGGCAGAGAGGATAGAACGCCACACCACTCTGTCCTGGCACACTTCCTTTGCTTCCTTCACATTCATACATCTTCTCATGCACGCACGTCGATTATTCCGACTTTTCACATGACCACTTTCAAGAATTTGTTGTACTTGATCATGCCATGTCTTTCTCGGCCTTCCTCGACTTCTACAACCAGACACATTCGCATCATAAATCTTTTTAGCCGTTCTTTCATCATTCATTCGCTCCACATGACCGAACCATCGCAAAAGACCTTTCTTA
Organism: Micrasema longulum; assembly: GCF_059751315.1. Taxonomy (NCBI): domain Eukaryota; kingdom Metazoa; phylum Arthropoda; class Insecta; order Trichoptera; family Brachycentridae; genus Micrasema; species Micrasema longulum. The sequence goes on along the minus strand of NW_028278231.1, from coordinate 101,458 downwards.
ATTTTGTCGATAATGCTTTAGTTTAAATTTAATTTAAACTAATTATGAAAATAAGAAAGTGACAACCCTAACACATTTTTCGTTTAGGCAAAATTGACAACCCAGAGGCTCAACTTATGCGGGTTTATTTGGTTATCGTCATAATTCTTGATTTAAGCTACTGACAGCACAGAATATAAACAGGAAATGATTTAAAAACTTACCTTTGTCTTTGCCATCGAGCAGTGTATAAAAAAATACCGAGTTGTAATTGGCCCGCAACAAATTACACGCGCACTTTGACAGGTTCTGACAAGCCACTGGGTAAACTAAGTGACTAAAACTTCTGATGGTAGTTAGTGACAAATATATTTTCCTCCTTAATGTACCAAATTTACCAAAATTAAATGGAAATATATTTTTTTAAAGGTTGAACGTAGATTACACTCAGTGGGCAAAATATCCATTAAGGGCAAAATTGGACGGTTTCGCGGTATTAACTCTACATAGCCTTTATTTTTCGAACACTCAATGCTTACTAGAATTTTGACCAAATTCGTTTGTTGAATTTAATAAAGGAGTTTTGTAAAGCACTTTATCATGTAGGATTAACTGTCTGCCAGGGAGAAGTAAGCTTAAAGATATGATCAAAGGCAACCAAAACAACACAAACCTTAAAGAACCTGATTATTTGCTTTCTTCGTGAATACTTGGGTTAATTTTTTTTACGAAAATAGAATTTAGATTATTTTTCTGTCGGTGCTAAAGATAATTCGCATACTGGATATAAGATGAACAGTTTTACGCTTCATCAACTGAGCAGTTAGATAAAATACAAGTCATATGTTCGAGGTAAGATTTACAAATTGCGAGGATTTTTTAAAATACGCATTCATCATCATCTTTATTTTGCTATCCACACTTGGTAAGGTGACAGTATCAAAAAGGTACGAGGTGGACTTGGTCCAGGGTTCTGGTTCTTTTTTACACTCAGAACTTTATTCTTTGTCTCGCTAAGCTTTTGTTTAAGAGGCTTGTTAGGAGACAGAATGTGGGAAAGAGAGGATACGAAATGAAGTTATAAAATATACACCACAAAATCCAGACCTATTAAGAAAAACTATAAAACTGGCGGAATCGAACCCACGACGCCAGTTTTACAATTGACTGTTTAACCAACTGCGCCGCGACACCTTAAGCATTTGCATTTTTTTCGCCAAATATTGAAAAAGGAAGATCAGTGTGACGGGAAATTGCATGTTAATATTTTTTCTTAGACGCAAATACGAGAATTTAGTTTTGCGGCAAAGTTTTTCTAAAACATATGAAAAATATAATAAAAATAAGTCTTACTAAAAATGGAAAACGTCACAAGTTCTAGTGGACAGTTGTTAAGGATAGCCAATAATTTATGTGTATTTTTTCCGGTATTTAAAAAGCCATATTAAGCGTGTTTTCATACGTACAGGGTTATTTTTTTTAAATGTCAGGACAATAACCACTAACGACAACTAGTGACGAGTAATTACATAACTTTGAAAAGTCGTTGCGAATGAACTTTTTATCCTAGGCTGATAGTCAAATAACAAATAACAAATAAAAAAATATTTAAAAAAACTCTGATACTCCTTATTTCCGTATTATGAGAATTTAACTTCAGACGTGTTGATAAACAGAGCTTAATCATAAATTTTATTTTTTAATGTTATACAATTTTTACAATCTGTAACTGGTAAAATAAAGTAACAAGAATTAAATCAAAGTAGAAAGTATTTTTTAGACTTTTTAGTATCATTGCAGTCCATAAGGCAACCAAGAAAAACTAATTTAACTAAAATACCAGGAGGGCAATTACAATCGAAGGATACGGAAGCCATACCTTTTCTATAACGATATAGTTAAAGATAAATTCTACTAAGCAATAACGAAGATAAACTATGGACCTATGGAAAATTTTGAAATCAGATAGTTCTACTTCAAATAAATTTAATTCATTCAGACCCTTTGAACACCTCCAAGTCCAATTATCTCAAAATATATTCTTCAGAGTTATCTCACTGTTTTTTGGGGCCAGCGAAAATCATATTCAAGTAAGCACTTTTATGTAATTGCGATTTATTTCAATTTGAAATTATTTTAAAGTAGGTACTTTTATTACAGAAACTCATTCAAAATACAAAAGAAAAATCAGTCAAGTTAATTTTGAGATTGAGCCCGGAGTAAAGTTTGACATTTTAAACAGCAGTAGCAGCAATACTTAGCGGTTAAAATTTAAAAATTCAAGGTAGTTACAGCACAGCCATCGATCATTTGACGTTTGAAATGACGTAATGAGCATGTGTCGTAAAATGCAAATGACAACACTTCGGAAGAAATGTTGCTACTATGAAAAATAAATACTAGCCAATTGACTTTTTTCATCGATGGCCATCATAATAATCAGCCCATGGTGGTCCACTGCAGGACATAGGCTTCCCTCTGTCTCCTCCACTCCTTCCAGTTCTGCACCGTTATTATCCACCCATAGCCATATCTTCCTGAAAACACGTATTGACATGTCGGTATAGCCAGATTCGTGATACCGAGGTAGACAGAGGTAGAAAAAAAGTTAACTACACAGTCTTGATACATACCGATGAAGACAGGATTTGCAATCGCCCCCAGGGTACGTATTCTGATGGGAAGTCAAAAATTATCTTCAATTTTATCTACAAAGTAAAATTAAGTTTTCTGTATGAAAAATATGAAATGTTTACAGGTTTTTTTTTCTAAACATGTTCAATTACTAGTTACCGACGAAGATACTGAATTTTCATACAAATTTACACATTTTTGTGCCGTCTCAGTATATACCGATGAAGATAGCCGTTCATAATTGAGGACCGTTTTCTCAAAGTGAAATTTCAAAAAAAAAAATACCAAATACGTTTTTTTATTGAAATGAGTTCTTCCGCGTGAGTTTTACCGATTGGTGAAATAAAACTTTAACAAAACGATATATATGCGAAGTTGTAGCGGTTCAAATATCGTGAATTTTTACAAAACGAAATAACTACACCACATAGAGTTTTCACAAGGTGAAAATCTGCATATTATAATTTTTTGAAAATCGAAAAAAAATCACAAACAAAAAATTATTTCGGCCAAGAAAAAAATAAGTATCATAATAATAATAATAATAAAATAATATTATTAGAAATATATTTTGTTACCACTTTATTTATGCTATTATGTATGTAAAAAATATATAGGAGGTAAATGCCTAAATGTGTATATTTACATAGGTACTTAGATATGACAGTAAACATATAATTTACAAAAAATCAGATTAAAATGATTTCATGCAAAAGTAAACTCATTTAATTCCCAACATAAATCAATTTTCCATACATTCCTATCACAAAAATATGTGGATATTTCTTTTTTGTGAAAATTCGTGAATTTAGAACATTTTTATAAACAATTTTACTGATTCTACATTGTTGATTTTTAGTACACGTGTAAGGATTTTATATATCTATAAAATGTAATTTTTATTTTATTTAAAATCTTGACAGTTTTATTTTTAAAGTGAAAAAACCTTCTGAAAAATTTACATTTTGTAGATATTTCGCTTTGTTAAAACGATCCTTAATTGCGGCCCAGGAGCATGTAAGAAGACGAGATAAAGATTTTATTGTTTGCGTGCATTATTTTACCTGACCTAGTCTGCAGCCTGAACAACTTTTATCCGCGAATGCACCAGAGAACCATGGATGCTTCTCCGAATGAAACTATTTGACGCTCGCATGCTGTGGAAATATAAGTACAAACCACCATGATAACACTGTCAGAAACAACGTCCTTCCATGCTAACTAGAGCCGTTAACCCTCGTTCCGAGTGCAATCATTTTCTTTGACCCTTTTAGAGAACTTTGAAATTCTAAAGCTTTTTGGTATTCCAACGGCGTATCAGATAAAATCTGATGGCCTTCATTAGAAACTTTAACATAAATTACTCGCGCGATATTTAGTTACTAGAGCAAATCAATCAAATATTTCATTTCAGAAAGCTTATTAAGATCTCATTTTCGTAAGCCTAGAAATGTATACCGAAGGTAAAATGTTTTACTCGAAAAGGAATAGCTGAAAATGTTTGATGATAATTAGCTTATAAATCACTAAAAATACGTAGTTTTTTTATATAAATGAGTTGTTTGAGTATAAATAAGCTGTTAATAGTTAAATTATATATAATCCATAATAACACACTTAATAAATTTTCGATTCATCTATTTATAAGTTATTAAGATGCAAATATTATAGCAGTAGTCCATAATATTACATCGGATTATATTTTTTTGACCAGTTTGAATAGTTTACTGCCTAAATTATTTTACAATATCCCAATGAAATAATAATATTTGAAGATTGTTGATCAAATTAACGGCTTAAGGTCAATTTTATTTTTCGTCATTTTAAGTTGAATCTTTTTTGTCTGTTTGAATGATTAAAAGCGTTGAATAGTGTTTAAAAATACGTTATTAATAAGCTTAATTTTGTTTAATTATAATCTACAATTTTACAACTTTAATAAATATTTTTTTTATTTTGGTATTCCAACCTTAAACACTTTATTTATATATTTAAAAAAAATTAAATATTCAAATATACCATTCGCGGCATTTGAATTTTGCTAAAAACATGCAATAAAAATGAAATATCCACTACACAAAATATTCTTACTAAATACAAATAAAAATAGAAGGTTTGAAATAAACTATACATTTTGTTTATGATGATTATTAAGAGACGTAATCTGCCTGTTAAAAAGTGATTTGGTATATTTTTAGATATGTTGATTAAGAAATATAATGTAAAAGAAATAAAAACAATAAGTAATAAAATAAATATATGCAGTATGATAAATATTATATAAACTAAATATTTATGTTTAAATTATAACACGCACATATGTGTGTGTGAATACATATGTACAAACTTCGGGGACAATTGGCATCAAGCGGAGGCGATACGGTTGGCTTGGCTATAAACTGCGGATGCCTCCTGAGAGTAACCAGGCTTGCCTACTTTACGAGGCATCAGGTTCTCGACGTCTGGACATCCACTGCTGACTATTCGTCGGCAGTTCATGTCAGAACTACGGGACGCGAACCTGACTTGAGAGGATGCACAGAGGCTGGCTGCCGAAAGATCTGCCTGGTAGATCTTCGTGGACACCATATGTTCCAACAACGGAGCAAACATGGAATAAATGATGATGAATATATGTGTGTGTGTATGTATGCGCAAGTATGTTTGAATGCACTGAAAGTGCCCCGACTCAACACGGATTTTCTAGTGAATCGGGGCAAGTTCACAGGCATGGGTTGTTCTTAATTGTATCACTATAAACTCTCTGTAAACAACTAATGCATGTACTATACAATGTTTTTGATAAATAAATAATCGTTAATTTCCTTTACTTTTTTATTGTGCGATTTTGAAAAAAACTGCCATTTAAAACGACAAAATCGCATGAATTACGTACTATTTATTAGACTACAGCCTTAAAGTTGTAGTCTGGTAAAACGAACGCAAAATTAAGAAATCATACGATTTTGCCATCATCCCTAATCGTTTTCGAAAGGGTTGGTCTGAAGGTTACGAAAAAGTCAATAAGACATGATTATGATAAAATTATAAATAAACCTATCAATGAAATAAACTTCTTGGTTTAGTTTTACTTTTTATTATTTTGACCAACGATAATTTTATCATAATCATTAACAATGGAGTTTTATCAAGAAATATCAACAAAAAAACATCAATATCAATAAGATATTGTTTTAAATGGAATATTACATCCAGAAAAAAAAAAATTACAATCCTATAAAAAAGGTTTCAACTAAAGTATTTCAATTTTTTTTTTTTTTTTGAGTATTAGTGAAGGTATAATTTTAAGTAGAAATAAAGGAATATGTCACAAAAATGCATGTGATTTAAAATGCTTGTATTTTTTTTCAAAAATAAAAAATAAAAATTTGACCGCTACCACTTTTATGTTAAATTGATATCTTTAAATTATTACAACAATTTTTTGTTAAATACTTAGTCTTTATTGAGATCCCAGATACCCAAGTTTAGTCTAAATTTGAAATGGCGTAATCTGCCGGTCTAAAAGTAATTATGTTTGAGTTACATAAAACTTTTAAGTATATTTTTTTAACAGAAATACCCTTAAAAAATATTGTTCTTTTCTAATTTATATTTTTTATTTTTTTTATTATTGCGCGTTTAAAAAAACATTCGTTTTAAAATTGCAAAATTGTACGATTTCCTAATTTTGCGTTCGTTTTACCAGACTACAGCCTAAACCTGTTGAGCGATACTCAAACCGAGCATTCCCGGTTTGTTAAAATAAGTTACCCAGGGATATTTCCGTCAAATATGAAGTATTGTTCCCTAAAGAGAAGGTATTAGAAGTACTACGCGTTTCAATAAGCTCTTTCTTTTTTCAATTACGGAGTTGCATAAACTTTATATAAAAAATGACTGAACGTAGTTATGCAGAAATCAGGCAGCCATAGAAAAATGAAACTGAGATAAAAACGCTTTTGGGAAAAAAGTGAATAATCAAATCTAATAAGTAAAAGGCCATGAAAAAACGAAGAAGAAATTTAATACAGTTGGAATGTTTTTTACTTTGACAAATGATAAAAAATGCATACATTAGTATTTTTTATAAGACAAAAACGAACCGAATTTTGCATTTAGTCAGTTTTAATGATCTTTTAAGTCTGACTGATCACACATCCTAAGATGTGTATTTTGCAGAAAACAGTGAGCCCTAGTAAAACTCTTATGTATTATCATGGTACTAGCTAAACAGACACCATGCCTAACCTTTTGCGCAAATGCAAAATAAATTCACACCTGACAAAACTGCCAGAGAGAAAACGAAAACGATCAACGGGCGGACAGATCAGAGACAAAATGGCGATGGTTCGGAAGCACGTGCGATTTCGCTGACCATGAGACGGATAAAATACGGAAAAGGCTCTCATGAAGTCCATTAAGAACCAAAATCGTAAGTTAAATAATTTTTATTTCGTAAATCTAGTCTGGATCTGGCCTGATAACTGATTATTTGATTATTTTTTAAAATAAATCCTTTTGGCTAACCAATACACCCAAATAATGCCGTTATGTTCAGTACTATTTTTTGGACTTTAAAAATTAATCATCAAATATGATAATCAAATATAATAATTGTGTAAATTGGAAATGTACAACGAAAATTTTTTAAATTCCTAGATTATAAAAACAATAAAAAGTTTTGTACTTACAGCCAATCTGCCAAACAAAATGGACCCTTGAAAATAGACGCACTGTATCTTAAGTATGCTATTTACTTCAATTATTAAATAATAAAGTATACTTTTTTGACCTACTCTCCAAAATTAATCTCAATGTCCCCTTTCGCGTGACAAGAATTAAGTATTTATTTCGTCTGCCAGTCTGTAGCACTAACCATGAACAACACTCTTTCCTCGATCGTTCTTGCTCTAACTATAATGCTTTTTTTTTCATCTGTTGATATATTTTACATGCCCCTTAATTTATTTAAAAATAAATTAAGACTCATTGTTTCTGGCTGCGATATGATTCCACTTACTAATGATGCTCACACTTACATGCACCTGAACACTTACACCCACATTAATACACATAAACACACATCTACGCTCACTCTCATACAAATACACATAAACACACGCTTTTGTTGTAACACAATTTAATAATATGTATGATTCTTATTTTGAAACTTCGCAGGTCTATCTTTAAACCGTATTTTTTAAAAATGTTATTAAATTATTGTCGACTGTTTGATTCTTTAAAATAAATCAATAAAATAAATATTAATACCCACAGTAATAGGAAATAAAAATTACCCTGTTTTGAATATATTTATCGGAACAAAAGTACATTTAATTATTAAAGGACGAACAGCCCGCTTGGAATTCATAAATTCATGTAAAATCTGCAAATATGTAGAAGAAATGAAAACTTCTACTTCAATCAATAGATTGCATTAAATATTTCAACATGAAGATAGAAACATGTTTAAATTATAAGATGATAATTATAATCAAACCCCGTGGCAGTTTTCTCGTCGGATTCCCTCGGTTGATATTTTTGATGTAAAATAACATAAAATTCTCGTCTCATAATTTTTTTTTTAGAATATATCATTCAATTCTTTCATCAATCAGGATAATTTATTCAGACAATGTAACGGTTAATTAATACAGATTTTGCGTTATTATAAGTTTAAAGAGGCAGACTAAATAGTATTGTATTTGAATTGTAAATAAAATATTAAGATATTGCGTTTTAAGTTTAAAGAGGCAGACTAAAATGTATTGTTTTGAATTGTAAAAAATTAACTCTATGAACATCATAGTTATTTCAACTTCCACATTGTTCTTCTTATTGAATCTGTGACAGATCCTGTGAAGGAGTAAACACTTTTTTATGGAATCACATTCTTAATGATTGAGTTGGCTTGTGGTTGCATCTCGAGAGGGAGGCGTGGGAGACTTGATAAGTCAATGTCGAAGGACTCCCGGTTCAATGCATAACAGTATGTTGTGTCATTATGTGTTAAACGAGTTATTTTTTTATTAATATTAGGGTATTTCATTGTAATGATTCACTTCATTCATTCGTAATAATACCTTTTAAAATAATTAAATTATGTTGGCGATTATTTTAGTTCTGGCTGACCACACAACCTAAAATATGCATTTTGCAGAAAACAGGCAGATCTAATATTAAATAATTACCTAATTCAAACTTGACATTTTCATTCTCATAGACATGATCAGGTGACATTCTGTATTTAAATAAATCTTTTTAATAAAGGTATTTTGAAATTATATAATTTATAAAATTAAAATGCTAATGTATTTATCCACTTTAATTTATTTAAGAAAACTAGATTTTAAAGGGCATTAATGTTCCCATCAGGATCTATACCATAAGAATTTTCTAGTGCTGTGGGTGTTTTCTGCAAATTGAGAAATGTCGTTTTTGTGGTCGATACAATTTTTCAAGTAGGTGATTTTTTGTATAAAAGCGGCCTAGCTGTTTTTAGCGAAACAATTGACGAATTGACCTTACTACACCCGATGACACTAATATCTCTTTTTTTTTTTTTAATCGTGGACTGGCTGCTTTCTGCATAACTACACTCAACTGAAAAAACGTGAACTACATAATAAAGAAAAAAAAGTTTTGATTAAAAAAAGGGTACGTCTACGCATGAATTGATATTTTGTACAGTCATGTAAAATACCTATGGGCGTATATATTTATTTATTTACGGACATTGTCCATTAATAAAATTTATAGAAAAGAATTTTACAATGTAAAAATAAACTTCTTAGATTTTCACGGCCGTTAAGATGCACAGTAAGTTTTTCTGGGTTATTATGCCGAAACGTCGGTAGAGAGTACGAACGACACACGGCATAATAACCCAGAAAAACTTATTGTGCAATGTAAAAATAGTTAAAAATATTAAAAAAGAATGAAAGAAGCATTGATAAACACAATGAACATCATAATAAATAAAATAAAATATCCGCTCCCCAGGCGGAGTATATGGTATCCATAAAGAGCCTTCATGCATTTCTATCGGCTGCCAGCTTCTGTGCGTTCTTCCAAGTCAGGTTCATGTCCCGTAGCTCTGGCATAAACTGCCGATAAATAGTCCGCAGCGGACGTCCAGGACATCGGAACATGATGCCTTATAAACAGGCAAGCGTGGTTAAGGCTCTCAGAAGGCATCTGCAGTATATGGCCTCGACAACCTTATCGCCCCCGCTTGATAATAGTTTTCACTGGAGTTATCATCGAAGTGCAAAAAAAGTCATGGCATGGCCAAATCCAATAAAGACGGGAATGTCAAAAATTGGATTTATCGCGTGTGTATGAGATGTACGAATGTGGAAGAAGTGAGGTCTGCATGCAAAGACAGATTTATATGGCATTCTATAATAGCTTGATGGTTTATTTGTTTTAAATTTTATAATCTAGAATACGCTTCTCCTATTTGGTCTCCATTCTACAGGACTCATATTGACCATATTGAGTCGGTCCAACACCGTTTTCTAAGAAAAATGGCATGATTGCCCGGATTACAAAGGGGTAATTATTCCTATTTTCAAATAGAACAATCTCTTAATCTGTCTTCATTGGAGAAACGTAGAACTGAGATGGACCTTATATGCATTTTCAAAATACTTAATGCTATAAGTGATGTCCCATCTCTGTTGTAATCAATTTCTTTTCATGTTCCCAACCATGTCACCAGAAGTCAAAATCTGCTATTTATAAAATCTTCTAAGAGCAACTTTGGTTTTTATGCCCCAATATCCATAGTGTGTAGATTAGTCAATTCATCACATGACTTGAAATTCTTTGGGATGGATCTTCAGGCTTTTCGTAGACCTCTTTGCGACTTTACAGTTTGGGATGAAGTTGGATTGGCATGGTTTAGCTCAAAGTTTTAGTTCTTTCGTTTTTATGAATATATTGTATACAATTATTGTTTTGCCCTTGTTTGTCTTTGCTAAATAGTTTTATGTTCTTTTTGTTCAGTTTCTTGCATTTATGTTTCTTCATGTAACTGTTGTAATTGGTTATATATAATAAATAAATAAATACATTATTTGCCAAGCATTGGAATCGATCGATTGCGAAAACGAGTGAGAGTTTCTTTTTTCAGTCCTTGGAACTTTGAGACCGTCTAGAACATTCTAGCACTCCGTACTGCAGTATGAGCTTGGGGGTTGTCATGCAGAAGTAACGGAGAAGAGTGATTGCCCAACCTTGATTGTTTGATCGCGAGCTTCTCTACCGTATTTGCAATTCTTGAGAGTAAACATTTAATAACACTCTTGTGCCGGAGAGCTAGAAGCTTTAATGGATAAAATAGTAGTGTGGAGCAGTGAATTACACGTTTGCTTTAAGAACGTTTTGGGTTCAATTCCCGGTGCTCGAGACAAGCTGATGAAGCTTTTAGAATAATATTTTTGTTCACTAATGTACATCACTGTATTAAAGTATTTTGTCTGAGAAAAAAAGGAGTGATTTGTATTGGTTTTGACGTTATAGAAAAAAAACTTTTTTATTATGGACAAAGTATTAGGTACGGATAGAAGTGTTATTGGATTTTTCAAAATTATTATTTTTATTTATTATAAAAAAAAGTTTTTCTTTTATTTATTTATAAACTCTTACGGATTACATTAAAAAAAATCCCTTTTTTTAAATTCAAATTCTATTGTTAGTGGTAATATTTTTAACATCTTTTGTTAAGGTTGTATATAACACTAATTTTAAAAAGACTACCATTAATCAACACTAATTTGAGTTTTTCCAATTTTTTGTAGACAATGACTGGATTCAAGTCCCTGGAGAGCTGTTAACATTAAAATATTACATGAACATTTTAGAGAAGGTAATAGAGAAATCTATGCATCAACAGGGCTTATAACCTGTCATTGGCTGGTTTAAGTGGCCACATTACACACTGTGTAACATTCACCATTTCGCCCATATTTGAACGTCTATATTACCTTCATTAAAATCTTTTTCATCTCTGTTGTAATGCGTTACTATCATAAATATAAAAAAACTTTTTTCCGTTTTTTATAATTTGACCAAACGTCTTACTCCTGTATTTAACTCATTACTCTTAATATTGATTATTATATGTTTCATATATTAGGTATACTGTAGCGCAGTGTATTTTTCCTATATTTATTACATTTTTAAGGAACAGCTTAGCCTTCCATACTTGTAAACCTGGTGTGGTAATTCTGTACCAATTTGTGTTTATACTGGGAGTGCGTTGCATGCTAACACATTAAGTTGTATCAACGTAGAGCCCAAACTGATAATTTATTTACAAATTTTTACATATATGATAATGAAATATTGTGTCTCTGGCGGTATGCATATTTATGTCGTATCAACTCGACTATTGTAAAGTTTGAATAAAATTAATGTAGTTTTTGCTTGATAACCCTCCGGGAAGTAATGGCATATCGTATAATTGACTCTGAGAGAGATAAATAATTAATGTGTAAAGTATCAACAAGGACATAATATTTTAATGTGTCCATTTTATCTTATTGCTCTTAATGACCGAAACAATTTTCTTAAAATATGTCTATCCCACTTAAAGTTATATGGTACAGGGTGTTCTTTAAACCCTGTCACATCCGAAACCACGATGTTCAGTATGGGCAAGAAGACATATTGGCATATTTAAAAAAATATTAGGACTTTTTTTTTTAATAAATAAAATATTTAAAAAAACCAAATGGTTCTTACTTCTGCAGGGGAGAAGTGAAGGGAGCGCGGTGCAGTATCAGACTCCCCCCTTCCCCCTCCTCGTTTCACCACTGCAGAAGTAAACAACCATTTGCTTTTATTTTTTTAAATCTTATTCATTAAAAAAAAATATTTTAATGTGCCAATATGTCTTCTTGCTCATACTGATCATCATGGTTTCGGATGTACAGGGTTTAATGAACATCCTGTATAGTCAAATCTATACATACAATACAAATTGCTCAGTATGTTTACGTTCGCACGGTTGCACAATATCGCTGTGGGTAGACGTATAATTGTGTGATATAGTTTATGGTGTTGTAAACATCTTACTGCTTACTGATCTTATGTGCATACGTTTGGTTTTCATAGAATAAATTGCTTAACCTACGCCATGATAGCTTTCTTGCAGCAACTTTTCTGCAGTTTTAAGGTCCTTCTGAGACATAATTAAAGCCGTATATGCAGAGCCCGCTGACGCTGCCGACCGCGCGCGGTGGTGAGGGTAATCGTTATCGAGATAGCCTGCCATCTTTCTCAGTGGCGATGTCTCGGGACAATTTTTTGTCTTAAAAATTGCTATTTATACGTGAAAAATGGTCTAGTCCTAAGACAAGACAGTATTGTATTGTCTACGCGTAAACAGAAATTAACACGTTTAGCTACCATACAAGAAGTGTTCCACAACATTTAAATTAAAATTTTGTCAGTCACATATTACATGTGATAGCCAAAGTTAAAAATGTAGTATTAAGTAACATTGATTATTTCATGATATAATTTATTCTGAAAATGATGCAATATTCATATTATAAAGATTGTTATACACAATTTTATTAGATTGAGATCTTCAATGTATGTACCTTTTAGATATAAAATGAAAATGAAAATGAACATTTCGGAATGTAAGTGAGCCTATGACCGATTTCATACGATCACAAAAATACACACGGTACGATGAAATACCATAGGTTGGGTGCTTTTTTATTGTGTTATTCATATTTGTTACCCTCTTTTCACAATCCAATGAAGTGCATAGTATGTAGATACTTCTGTATTACCTTGTTTCAGCCCAAAGATGCTGAGGCTACCAGGTTACAGAGAGTTTTGGCAACGAGCAACTTTTCCATGTATGTGGGCACCACCAGGGAGACTTATGCCCTCAGATGCGGTGTGCGGTATGTGGTGGGCAAACTGAATTATTTATATTTGTAGACTGCCCGTCACTTTGCTTTTCCAAAACTAACACTTAAACAATACGTTTGTGTAATACACAGGTATGTAAATGTGTTGTAACGATCCCGTCATCTAATTGGCTAATATCGGTTCCAAATGAATAAAATATACTTGTCAGTTGCCTGTTTGTTTGAAGAAACCAAAGTAACCATGCCTCAAACAATGAAGTAAGAACAAGGATTAGCTTTGAAAAAAAATCAATAAACATGAAACGTTAATAAAGGTAAAGATTTTTCGTTAAATTATTAACGTAAATTTTTTTTTGTATTACAAGTAAAAAATACATTAAAGAATGCAAATATTTTTAAAAAGATATTTTCGTATTTTTTCGACAAATGCGTTATACTCGTATGAAGGAGAATTTGTGATTTTCACCTGAAAAAACATTATTACCAACGATAGGAAGGTTATTGCTCGTTTTACAAGAAGTCACAGGTTTCAATGGTTTCGAGACGAAACTAAGAAGAATGGTGAACAAGATGATATTTAAATGGTGCAAAACATCGGACAACTTGAGTGTGTCACGAGGGAAGCCAGACGTTATTTTATAAAAGGATATCCTATTTGAGAGCTATACAAAGTATCGGGTTAGAAATAAATAAATATATTTTTTTACTTCATTATTTCTTACTATGTTATACTTTCGCTATATTTACGGTTGACATGTTTTATACTTTTTCACATTGTGACATTTTCTGACTTTTTTTTTATACTGCATTATTTTCATTATGTTTTATTTTCACTTTATTTACTACATAATATAATTGATACATTTTTTTCATTGTGATGTTTTCTTACTTTGTTGGTTTTACTTAATTATTTCTTACTTTTTTGTATTTTCTCTAAATTTACTACTTGGCAATTTCGGTATTTTTTATATTTATATGATATGTATACTGGGTACTCTTTAAACCCACTTACATTAAAAACCACGATGATCATAATGGGCAAGAAGACACATTAGCATATTAAAAAAAATATTTAAAACGAACAATTTTTTTTAAACGAAAATATTTTTTATTAAAATGGTTGCGTTCTTCTGCGAGGGGGGCGCCGCCACGTGGTTGATGGTGGACTCTCCTCTCCCCCCTCCTCGTTTCTCCCCTGCAGAAGTAAGCAACCATTTGTTTTTTTAAATATTTTATTTTGTAAATTTTATTCGTTCTAAAAATTAATTTTATTGTGCCAATATGTCTTCTTGCTTATACTGATCATCGTGGTTTCGGATGTGACAGTGTTTAAAGAACACCCTGTATAATAAAACGAAATATATTTTTTAAATGTTCCCTTGCCTGAATCTACACTTATATTGTCCACGTTTTTATATTAAACGCATCTCTGATATGAAATCAGATATCATTTACATTGTTGCTTTATTATCCAGGTGTTGCTCAAATCAAAATTTCATGTAAATAATGTTAAGAGTAAGTTCTAATGTATTTATATTTGTACACCGTGGTCATCTGGTGATAGCTCTTCTCATTTTCAAAATGTTTACTTTTGCTCCACAATAGGCCAAGAGGCCAAATTACAATGGGATAAGTGTGTGAGTGAATTACAACATATACGAGTAATATCACCCAGGCTTGAAAAATTCACATTCCATTTCAGTGTTCTCACAGAAAATCGAATCGGGAGACTTCCGTACCACTACACCACGGAAATCATCGTGCATTTTTTGTCATTTTTACTTATTTAATGGTACCGAACAATCTCTAATCGGTTTTCTTTCGCACACTTTTTACTTAAAAGTAGGTTCTACTAAAAAACATTAAAAAATATTAAATGAAATAAAAATCAATTCACTTTAATTTTGCCGTATCGTATGAATTTGTACGACCTTTGTAAAATCGGCCCGTGAATTACTTAATAATCACTATATCAAAAAAATATAATTAAGGTCAATAAAACCAGTTTATGAACATTACTTTAGTCGATTGTAATTAAGTAGGATTTGGTTATTGGTATCCGATTCGTTTGTAATAAATTCTTGTTTGTTTGTAAGTTTCCCTTTATACTTTATATCCAATACCTATTTCAAGGTAAAGTCAAGGTTTTTGATATATTTTTTTGCATTTGATAACATTTTTTGTTTTTATTGTTATTTATTCAAATTTAAAGACAAAAATTAACAAAATCTAGATCACGCTAAACTAATAAAAAGTAAAAGTTTTTCTGCCCGTTTCTAGTACAAATAAAAATAACAGGAAATTATCATAAAAACAAATGTATGAAGCCCGTGTAAAAATTAAAATATTTCATATGCTACTACTATGGGGAATAGGAAATCAAAATGACATTAATAGACTACAAAGAAGGCAAAATAACATATTAAAATTAGTGAATGACTAAAGTACTCTTTTAACAAACTAAACAACTTTATACAACTGAAATCTTTCAACTAGAATTATTAAAATTTGTTCATAAATTAGCCACGGATTTAATTGTAGACGAAGAACTAGAAATATAGATAACATTCTTAAACGAGACAAAAACGATCCAGAATAATAAGCCAGCCTGAAATTATACAATAAACTACCAGACAAAACTACACAAAAGACTCCGACAACTTTACAAAGATGTTAACATATTATATTTACCAAAAGAATGTGAATTTAAAAAAGAAAAAAAAAGTTTTTAAAATATATGTAACCCATGAAGGTTTATAAATAAATAAATTTCAAATCAAAAAATAAAAAAACACGAGAATAAAACTATAAGAAACAAAAAATTTAAAAAATAATTAAGTCAATTTATTTAAAAAAAAAAATAAAGTTCAACATATTTGAACACATAAAGTTTTGATTTTCGATGTGCAAGTCCTTCAATCGTCTTCTTCGTTGCTTACTAGCAGAATTCTTTTCCCCGGCGAAAGTTTATTGAATAGTCTTGGTAAAATAAATTTGTTTCACTACTTCCATAGAAGTTTTGCGCTCTAGACTATTAGTTTCATGGCTGAAATCAACCTTGTTCAATCCCTAATGCCCGTATTCAAAGGCAAACTCAAGATGAGAAAAGTACATTCTACTCTCCTCACCGTCGAGTTATTTACTGCGTACGAGATAAGAATGTACATTACACATCTTGTGTTTTGTCTTTGAATCATCAACATCCCCTTTCCGCAACAAGTGGTACATAAAGCAGTGCGTTTTTAAACAAGATGCAGCGTATTTATATCATCTGTTACATGTAGGTCTGTTAAATAACGAATGAAGTATTGCAGTTTACACAGCTTTTCAAATCAAAATTTTACGTTCGCCCTGCTAATAATCGAACCCAGGACCCCTAGAATGCGCTAATCACTAAATAACGAGGTGGAATTATTGTCTCATTTATTAAAATTTTATTTTATTAATTACAATAAATTTTATTGAACGTGGTCAGTCAAGTCACCTCACAGTTAATTCAAATTTTAAAAGGTACCAATATTTTAGCAACGTATTGTAGAATGCGACTTTGCAAAATATTTTGTTTCATAACTTATTTAAGACCTCGTAGGCTGCCTCGTGCCTTAATGATGTGATACTTGACCTTGCAAACAAAACTTAAGAACCTCATCTTAAAGATACCTTTAAAATAAACCTGGCACCGGGTAATATCGCTCGACATCTCTGGGTTGCTATTATTTTTTGGTGTGTTCTGTTGTTTTCTTTAAAAAAAAACAGGCAGCTTATGTTAACACCCAATATAATTTTCCGTAGGAATCCTGAGCCCTGAATTTTATAACTACCACGTTTTGAGTGTAAGGGTTTGAGTAGGACGGTCCGATGTCGTAGTTTGAGTGAGAGGGTCCGATGTCTTGCAGGGTACCCGCTGGCACAGCGCGGGTGTAAACTGTGTAACTCGGTTATAAGCTTAGACTGTACCCTGTCTGCGAAATTTATAAGGGCGAAAGCACTACAATTAATGATATGAATCATAACCAAGGCTCTTTCATCATAAAATAATGTTACGGTATCGGTTCTCGGTGAGTTGACACATATAATTGGAATTTTTGAACATTTTGGTGCCAAAAATAAAGAAAAAAATATGTAAGGTTTTGTCCAATTTTAATCACACAAAAATTTCCTCTTTGACCCTGGGGAATAAACACGGAATTCCACAATGAGAAATTAAGTTTACCCGCCAATACCTGGGCTAACTTGACGTGAAAAATTAGGAAAACAATAGTACGCACGAATCACCCTATTTTGTTAAATTATTTGGGTAGGCAAATATTAGGTACTAAATAAACTAAGTCTTGGGAAAAAAGAAAAGACATTGAAATTACATCTTTCACTTTTTAAAATTCAACTTAAGTTTTATTTTTTTCTTCTCTATGTCGAAAAAGATGAATAATACAGTTCTATGTGTGGAAGAGAAGCAGAATCCTGGAAAAGTGTTTTCAACTCGAAATCTTTCATACAGAAATCGAATGGAGATAAGTCCACCTCGTTGTGTAGTGGTTGACGCGTTTGCTTACCATCTTAATATCCCGGGTTAAATTTCTGCCAAAGAGATGAAATATTAATTTTCAACGATTTTTTCTGATGTAATATTTTATTATTCCTGGACTAAAACGTAAGACTGGTTATCTTACTTTTATGTAACAGATGATCTAAATGTGCTGCATCTGGTTTACCAAAGCAGTGCCTTTTGCATCACTGGGTGCGTAAAGGGGGAAGATGACGATTACGACATTGAATTGAGAAGTTTAAAAAAATTACAATAAAGATACATAAACATTAAAAAATATTTGCACATAAGGAAATATTGTAACCCAGAATCATACCTTTGAAAATTACGCAAAACTTTATTTCGAAAAATACATTGCGGTAAGGCAGCATGGGGTAAATAAAAACAAATTTTACATTTAAATAAATGTCTACATTATTTTATTTTATTCTAAATAAATTTTAGCAGGGCGCTCTGATATGAGTCATTCTAGATTACGCTGGTGTTTCCATGACTGATTTAAGCTGTGAGCAACTCGATAAACTTGAACGACTTCAGAATACATGCGTAAGGTACATTTTTGGTCTTAGGAAATATGACCACATTTCTGATTATTGTAGGCAACTGAAATGGCTCAAAATTAGACAGCGGAGAGACTTTCACTCCCTCTCACTTCTGTTCAATGTACTTCATAGTCCTAACGCTCCTATATACCTGCGTGAAAAATTTCAACGCTTATCAGTTCATGGTTTAGCTCTTCGTTCTAATTCTCAAGACACACTCTCAATACCCATCCACAATTCTTCTTTTTTCACTAACATATATAGTGTCCATACCGCTTGACTGTGGAATCATCTCCCATCCACCATCAAAGATGTTACTACCGTATCTCTGTTTAAATCACGTCTGAAGAAACATCTCCTTTCTCTTCCTTAATCTCAACTCCTTTCCTCTTTCCTCTTTTTTCTTTTTTTCATTGAGTAATAGTTTTGATTTAATGTTATTTATTAAAAAAATACGTTTATTTCTATTTTTAAATATCTTCTTTTAAATCTTATTTGCTATTGAATATGTTCTGTAACTTGAATTATAAAAATAAAACTATTATTTTATTGGTTGATTGGAAGAAATTGTCATTTGGCAATAAGCCCACCAATGTACAAATAACATTACGTACAAAAAGTTGAATAAATAAAAATAAAATGTTTTGTTATAAAATATGGCTCGTCGCTTTTCACCCCTTGAAAGCAGTCAATAGCAACGCCATATGAGGTGAATATAAAAATTTAGAGATATTTTAATAATCGTGATAATAAATCTCGAACAAAGTAATTATATTCAAACATAAAAAAAACACCATCATCACCATTATTTTTCCGCACTGAATGGTTAATAGGACACTGTATTGGTACACTAATCGCAGTGTAACATGATATTTTTTGTTATGTTTATTTATTTATTTAATTCACAAAATACACAATTTTATCATAGCACAAATATATTTTTTTTATGTCAGGACAGGACTTGTAAGAAAATTCCGTGCTAAGTCGGGACTCTTCTATATATAAATGAAAAACAAATACAAATATAAACATATTAAACAATATACAAAATAATCAAAACAACATACAAAAAAATAGTAAAAATTTATACCAAAAATTCAAATTTATACATGTCAAGAAATGGAATGCAGAAAAGTTATTTAAGAGTACATAGCAATATGTTTTTATTAATTATAGTGATTTTTTTTTTGATTCGGTAAATTATTGATATTAAAATATATATATATATATATATTTATAAAATAAAACAATAAAGTAATAAAAGTATTTATCTATTTGGTTGAATATGTAATTTAATAAACATAATTATAAATAATTTTATGCTTCGATTAGCAATAGCTAATATAAATATTTACAAATAATAAAGCACCACTATTAAGTTTATTCAAAGATGATATATATAAATATTCGTTTAGTGTAATTATTTTTTTAAAATTTTTTTATTAATATGTGTTGCTTTCTTACTTTTCTCCTCTTTTTTTTACAGATTCAAAATATTTCAATCACCAAATATTTAATTTTTCATGTATTTTTATAACTAGTAATATTATTTTTAAACGGTGCATTTTTTATTTCTTTTGACTCCATAATTTGTAAATAAATGTTTGGTAAAAATTTGTTTTAAATTCTTTATTTTATTTATTTTATTATATGCAACGTATATGTAAAAGGCACTAAGTGCCGTTTATTTCAATAAAATAAAATATTTATAAATAATAAGGAAGGCGCATCGATATTACATATTTATTCCCGAAGCAATCTTATACAGTGGTCTCTACCCCTCGATAAAATCCAAATATGGGTCTTTATCCTTAATATAGAGGTTGTTTAGGAGAACTTAATATGTTCATCCAAGACGTTGAACACTATATGCATAAATGAAAAGTGTATCTAGCAAACATTGTACGTGTTCTCGGTATTAAGTAGTTAAGGTTATGCGAAAACCTTGTACGGGCATACTGTTGGAATATGAAGGTAAGAGGATCAGTCGTATGTTTCAGGTACCAGGCCAGGGATTTTGAAATATTATAGTGCAAAACACCTTTTAAAATAAATATCTCATGTCAAACATGTCCGAGACCTCTTGCATGGTAGGCAAACGAGCTGACCACTACACCACGAGGCCAATTATAATATTTCAAAAATAAGCCCTTTTTTAAATTACGCTTTTTTTCATCCCACGTCGCTTTTATTCACCCCAGCAGTCGTTTGTATTCACCTCAGTAATCGTTTCTTTTCATTTCAAATTCATACGAAATTAGACATTACATAATAAAGTGTACATTCAATTTTATAAATTGTGAAGTTTGTATATGCGATTTATATAGTAGATGATAGACTAATTAATAAATGGATTTATGTAATATTTTACACATTTTCTTGGGTCATTCCTGTGAATTGTTCAAAGTTTTTTCACGAACGTAAACCCACCACCTTTTTAAGGTACACAATAATAGCGAAAAGATAAGTAAATTGCTAAAGAATATCGTTTTAATGTTAGCAATCCTCAGAAAACATTATTTGCTTGCACAAACTGACAAGAAATTTTGCAATAATTTTAACGTGAGTTTCTGAGATTAAAATTAAGAGTTGTACCAAAAAATGTTTCTTATCACCCCTTAGTTGCGATTCACCCTATATTACGGTATATAAAAAAAAGTGTCTCCGTGTGCAGGCGAAATAAGAATCCAGTTCTGTGTGAAATAGAACCAGACGAGTGCTTTCAGTTTAATAGCTGCTCTCAGGTAAAGGAATTGAGTGTAGAAAAGTCCGCCACGTAGTGTTGTGGTTAGCGCGTAAAGACCCGGGTTCAATTCCTGGGATATTCCACAGACTAGCAGTACTAGCACCTAAAACGTACGGCTGATCACCATATTATCATGTAACAGATGATTGATTTACGCAGAATTCAGGGTACTAATTCGGTGCCGTTTATATCATCTAGTGCGGAAAGGAAAATTATGGAGAAGCATATTATAATTTTTGCGAAAAATCAAATATAACCATATTATAACATAAAAAAGATGTAAGTTTCTATTCCGAAAAATGCATGTTCTACAAAGGTAAATTTCCGTTTTTAATTTTTTTTGTATCTAAAATAATAAGCACCCAAAAGATACTCGAAATGATGATATTAATAAATAAAAATATTATTGCAAAAAAATGTTAAACTTCCGAAATATAAATACAAACATTTTATTTGTTACTAGCTGACCCGACAGACGTTGTCCTGCCCGAACGTTAGCTTGCTTTGGAAAAATACTTTTTTAGGTACCTAGGTACTTGTTTGTGATTAAATTCCAAGACTAAAAATTGTTAATATTAAATTTATGTAGGAACATGTTTATGGTTAAATCCCAAAACATAATATAAATATTTTTTCAAATATGGCATTTTTTTTGCAAACATCAAACTCCGGTCTTCTTACCAACAGAAGGGTATACTTATGTAGGAATACAATTTTATAAAAAAATATCAAATTTAATATTATTTTAGTTTTACAAAAAATCCAGTAAAAAGAAATAAATCGGTAGAAATTATAAGGAATTTCAGGAAAGAATCTGATTGAGATTCACAAGAAAACAAATGCTGTTTGTAAACATTCAAAAACAAACTTTTTTCATTCACAAAAAAAAAACATTTTTTTTTTTTTTTGTAAATGCATTCTCCTTGAATGCAACCCTGGTAGATCGATGAATAAAACATTTATGCTCTTTACTTCTTTTTTACACATAACATTGAAGATTTTAATATCTACGAACACGCACAGCGCGAAGATCTATATTTCTCTGAAAACCGCAAGTAAATCGGTTATGCTGTAAATAAGGAGTTCAGTGACATCACACGTACAGAAGAATTAAATATATAAAGATAGGTTTCATAAATAAATATTAAAATAACATTTTTGGCGATAAGGACAAGTCTTTTGTCGCAAAAGCGTAGGTGGAATATTCTGAGCCATACAAACAATTCTCGACTAAATAAATTTTAATTAAACTTCGAAACGAATTTACCGAAAAAAGAAATGTTTTAAATAATCAAGTAAATGAAATA
This sequence comes from Micrasema longulum, assembly GCF_059751315.1. Classification (NCBI taxonomy): domain Eukaryota; kingdom Metazoa; phylum Arthropoda; class Insecta; order Trichoptera; family Brachycentridae; genus Micrasema; species Micrasema longulum. The sequence continues at coordinate 78,806 of NW_028278231.1, read as the reverse complement.
TTGAGCAATACTAAGAATTTAAAACCAATTTTACCAACTCTATAAAAGGATAAATAATGACAATATTTAAGTTTATCCAAATGTTTGTAGACAAAAGACCGGATTTCACCCCCTCGGGAGTCATTGAGATTAACAAATTACAACAGGGAAGGAGAATACCTTAAATAAGAGAATATGGAAGTATAGGCATTTACAGGGCTTTCATTGTCTGGTTTAAGTGACCACTTTACACACTGTGTAACATTTGCCATTTTACATATGTTCGAGCATCCACATTTCTTCGATTCTTCCATTTGGGATAAATAATTATTGAACAATTTTTTAAACTTTGAAGTCTTGATTTTTGATGAGGAAGTTCTTTAATAAGCCATCTTAAAATTAATTTAAATGACTTTTATAATTTTCTACTCATTCTATTTTGTTTTTATTTTATTTATTGAATATGTTTTAAAACCAAATACTTATTTTAACTCAAATAAAACACATTAGGCGAAAAGTATAAAACAAAAAAAATGAAACGAAATACTCCACCAAAAAAGAGATAACCCCTGTTCTTGGTGAGGGAAAATCTTTTAAAACACTTTTTAAAAATATGACCTCATTTTGTCACGTGCGTGGGGAGAAACAGCATCCATTATTGTATTTAATAAATATGTTTATATTTTATACACCGTGTTGTATATTTCGGAAAGAACGGCGGAGCAAAAATATATTTTAGTCAAGAAGTACCTTGATGTAGTTCCGACCTTTTCAAAATACTTACATGTAGACCCAAACTGAGCATCACTTGAGCATATTGTACGGTCGGAAGGTACAAATCTTTTTTAATAATTCACCCAACCAACATACATTCGTAAATACATAAATTATTTGTACCTCTTTTTTCCAAGATATTGTGATTTTACTCATCTTAAAATAGCAACAGAGTACCTGTATTTCCACAAACAAATTACTTATCTTTTGAAAATTTCGCCTTTTTTGATAGAAACGTGAATTTTTTAACCGGTTTTGTTTATTGAAATACATTTTAAAACAGATTGAAAATCTTTTTTAAGTCAAGTATTTTACATTAACAGACAACATATATGACTTCAAAGCGACAACAAATAATGATTTTGCATTAAGACAATTAAAATATTTAAACGAAATTACTTAGCTAGCCAAGGAAAGGAAACAAGAGATGGGTTGGGAGAATATTTTCTTCTCCATTGCTCCATCTCAACTCACTTGGGAATTTCTAAGAACCATGCGGTTTTTATTGACTAGTCCAGGAGTTATACATCGTCCAGCACTCGGAGCTATAGAAGAGTAGGTTTGACAATTGTTTGACACAATTATTTTTTTTACTCTTGTGTCATTTTGAGATCTTATAGGACTCGCGTTATGGATCTAAACTTCATCCATCCCACACTGATTTGTTACATCCTAGATTGCCATGGATAAAAAACCAAGATACTTAAAGGAATTATAATTTAGTCATGTTTCTTCATCTAGTTGTAAAACAAAAATGGCATTCGTGTTCTTAAACGCTAGGTACACATATTCTATTTTCTTCCTCCAAGATCCTCTTCCACATTTCCAGACTATTTTATAAGTCTTCGTGTTTTTCACTTCTTAATACGATATCGTCTGCAAATAGAGGAATCTTTTGCAGACTGTATATTTTCTGGTTTTTTAAATAGTATATGACTTAGATGAGTAGCAACGGGCTGAATTTGGATCCTTGGTCAACCCCGACATTTATTGAAAGTTCTGGTGAAGTTTCTGAAGTGCACGTCACTTTCGTGTTGTCATACATGTCCTGAATAGTCAGCACATATTTCTATGGTATACTATGAGATCTAAGTGCTACCCATATCAGACTTCTAGGAACTTCGTTGGAAGCTTTTTTATGATCGATGAAGACCATATTATGAAGGTGTTTTTTGGCTTCACGGGGTTTTTTGACAAGGATTTTAACAGTTTGGATGGCGTCCACCGTTGACTCTCCTGACACAAAGCCACATAGATCGTCAAGTATTTCCACCAAATTTCTAATTCTCGAGTTAAGTGAGACAATAACTCACTGGTGTGAAGCAGACTTGAGTGTGGATCTCTGATCTGGGTACCCCACGAATTGAAGTACTCTCTTATGCTGGAGATGGTTCAGAAGAAATTTCTCGAAATCTCATCGGATATTGACATCTTTCATATTAGTGAAAAAAAGTTCGGAGAGGATAGCATTCTTTCTCTGTAATTGCTGGGTATTTTTATTTTACCATTTTTGTATATTTAAATTTTAGTATTAATTTTTTCGTTTAATGTGTGCATTGAACTTTTTTGTAATGTACATAAACGTTTATAAAATAAATAAATTGAAATTGAAACAATCTTGATGCCTCTGCAGTTATCTAATTTTTTGGAGTCTCTTTTGTTTTTGTAGAGTTTGGAACAAATATATGGGAGAATATGTAAAGAAAAATAATGAAAAATAAGTAAAACAGAAATACCCTACCACCGATCCCTTTTCGTACCCAGTAGTGCACAGGGCACTGCATTGTAATTCCAGTTGCAGCAAATTTCGATTTTTTTTGTTTTATGCAAGGTTTTTTAATTTATTAAAATACTTTATATACAGTGCCCACAAAATCGGCGTTCTTTTAGTGGAGTAGAGCTTTATTTTTAAAATCAGGAAAACAAATAATAAAGTAAAGAAGTAACATAATATAAATTGCAGGTATAATTGCTAATTATCTTACTAGGTATACCTTGTTCTGAGATGACTAGAAATTAAACGTAGTTATACAGAAAGCAGCCAGCCATAGAAAAGTGAAACTGAGATAATAGCTGTTTTGTGAAAATAGTGAATTATAAAATCTACACAATATCTTGAATGTTTTTGACTTTAACAAACGATAAATACTGAATACATACGTTTTTATATTTTACAAACAAGAATCTTATTGTGTATTTAACCAGTTTAAAAGATTTTTCTAGTTTTGTGGGCGTTTTCTGCAAATTGAGAAATGCCGTTTTTGTGATCGACACCTGTTTCCGGAAGTGATTAATACAGTTTTTTTTTATAAGAAAGCGGTCTGGCTGTTTTTAACAGAACATAGAATCGACCTTACTGCACCCGATAACATAAATATCTCATTTATCCGAAATTGTGGACTGGCTGCTTTCTGCATAACTACGTTTAAATATTCCTCAAAATTCCGCAAAAATATTTTACATACAAGGGCAGGCATATTGCCTTGAGCCAATTTCTTCCAACCTACCCAATCCCTTTGATTTCGGAAAATAGATTAATATTTTATGTCCCCTGACTTTCCCTGACATTGTTTTAATTTACAAAGGTACTGAATACTAGACAAAAAAAAATTAAAGAGTTATTGACAGATTTCTGGTCATGTGGTCACAAAAGAAGATTCTAGCAGAATGCTCAAGTGAGGTTTTCCTGTAATTTGAATTATTTAATACCAAAAACACGTACGACTTTCTTTCAGAGAAATTTCTCTTTTGTGGCTCCAAGAGTGTTTAGTGTCCTGGCTTAAAATATTAAGTTCTCCAAAACGAAAGCCATTTTCAGGAGAAGTGTACAAGTTTGGATTCTGTCTAAGGGAAGAAACCATTGCAGGAGACTGTTGAGAGACATTGAGAGACGTCCAGATGTTTATTAAAATTTATGTTAATGTTATACTTTTTACTTGTAGTATTTTTTAATAATATGCATGCTTCCACTTTCTATTAAGTTATATCCCAACTCAACACAGGGCTCTTGGCCTCATGGAGTTAAGGATACGTTTTTTTAAATATATGAATAAAAAATAAATATACGTATGAACATGTTATAGGTATTTAAATTTGATGCAACAGAGAGGGAAAACATTTTCGAGAAAGGAATACGGAAGTCAAAGCATTTACAGGGCTTATGACGTATCATTGGCTGGTTTAAGTAACCACTTCACACACACTGTGTAATATTTACCACTCTGCCTATGTTTGAACATCTACATTTCCTCAACTCTTCCATCTGTTGACTTTTGTGAAGTCAAAGAAACCTTTAACATGTAGATGAGATTTATCCAGCTGAACCAATTCACATACTAGGCAACGTCTGAAAACAATTTTCTGATTTTTATGCTTCTTTTTTAACATGTAGTCAATTTAACAATATTTTGAGTATATTCAAATGCTTGCAGACTGGCTGGATTTCCTCCCTTGGGAGTTATTTATATTTAAACATTTTTGAGAAGGAATATGGAAGTCTAGGCATTTACAGGGCTTAAGACTTGTCATTGACTGATTTCCCCTCGCTGTTGCAATAAATATAAATATAAATAACTCCCTAGGGAGAAAATCCAGCCAGTATGCAAGCATTTGGAGATTCTCAAAACATTGTTAATATTGTAGGGATATTAGAATCTTACAATTCAGGTAAGATGGTCAGTATTTTGAAATCGTATCATTGATTTTGTATTTCCTTCACACTCTGTATTACGAGAATTGTAATTTTTCTTATGTTCTAACCATAATGTCTCCGACCATCTGTGAAATTTAAGTAGAGTAGAGTATCTGTGTAATAAGCCCCGTAAATGCCTGAACTTTTAAACTCCCCTTTCAATAAAGTTAAGGCTTTAAATTATTAATTTTGAAACGAGATATGTTTTTTTAACAGAACCGTCAATTTTATAAGTTTATTTTTAGAAGCAACATAGCAACGCCGAGAAAACAGAATTATTTAGATATTTTGAATTATCTCCAAGTTATATGGTTTTATTTTTCAATCTTCAAGATTAATTGATTTATTAATCGAAGTTTTGTGATTAAACTAATTCATGAATCATTATAACTGCATTGTTACAATTTTAAGACAAGATTAAAAATATCTGTGAACTGGAAATTGAAAAAAAATATTTTTACTTGAAATTTGTTCAGTAGAAAGCAGGATAATATAAAAATATTAAATTATACATGAAAATTGTTCTATGAAATAAACATAAAGCATACTTTAATAAGTGAAATATTTTACGATTACCAGAAACGAAATATAAGAATAATAAAAAATATAAATTTTAACGGTCAAAAAAAGATTTTTTTTTTTTGAATTTGGAAAAAAAATTAGGAAAACTAAAAACTACTTGATTTGTAGTTTTTAAAAATATCTATCAATGTTTAAACAGAATGTTAATCATTTGTAATTAAAACAATATTCTAAGCCCGTCTAATTTTTGTAGACTTTAACTGGATTTCACCCCCTAGGGTGCTATAAAGATTAACATTTTACAACACAGATAATATTTTAGACAAAGATACGCAAGTCTAGGCATTTACAGGGCATAATTTATTTAATTTTTATTTCATTTATGCAAATTGATTATTTTTATTCATTTTGTTTTGTTTTTTAGTTTTAATTTCTGAGGAAGCTTTTTTTATTTTACATTTCATACGTATACTGTATGGAAGTTATCTCTACATTGTTATACGAAAGTGAAAAATATTTTTGTTTTATATGGTACTCTGTAATTTTTAGCCATTTTGCAGCAATTAAAATGATGATTTATGCTGTGTTACGTTAGTTCATAACATCTTAGGAACTATTATAAACTTTTAATAACTTTACAATTTTTTATCAAAACTTCTCAAGAACATATTTTTTCAAATTCATGTGAAATATTTCAATCATTTCCGTTTCTTTTATTTCTTCAGTTAACTTATTGTACAGCTTCAATCCCTTGTTCAATGAGTTTTGAGAGTTTTTCTCTTTATTGGTAATCTTATCCGCCACTTCATACAAACATTAGTGGTTAAATTTAATTATATTAATATGAACAATATTTTGAGTTTGTCAAAATTTTTGTAAACAAGGACTGGATTCAACTCCCTGGGGAGCTGTTTATATTAACATATTACAACAGAGATGAAGAGCATTTAAGAAAAGGTAATATAGAAGTCTAGGCATCTACAGGGCTTATGACCTGTCAATGGCTGGTTTAAGTGGACACTTTACACACTGTATAACATTCACCATTCTGCCTATATTTGAACATCTATATTCCATCAATTCTTTCAGGTCATAAGCCCTGTAGATGCCTAGACTTCTATATTACCTTTTCTTAAATGTTCTTCATCTCTGTTGAAATATGTTTATATATTAATATGACCTATCATTGGCTGGTTTAAGTGGCAGTATTTAAATTTTATACGCCATGAAACATTCACCATGTTACGCCGTGCATAAAATGGCACTAGTCTATATTTGAACATCCATATTCCTTTAACTCTTCCAACAGTTGATTTTCGTGAACAGTTAAAACCTTCATTGATGCAGGTGAGATTTTTCATATTGAATTGTCTCCTTCACTAGGTTTCATGTTAAATATATTTTTTAATTTGCTTGCTAAATCTCGAACCAGTTTGTTAAATCAATAAGGTTTTGAGTTTGTCCACATTTTTGTAGACAAGGTACTACTACAAGCTATTGTAATTTTGTACACCCCTTGAGTTAATAAGATAAACATTTTACACCAGAGGGAGAACATTTTAAAGAAGTGAATATGGAAGTCGCTTAACTGACTTGCTCGAGTGGAATCAAACATTTTTAATGATGCTAAAATTCACAGAACGGATGAAAAAAAAAACATTTCACGAAATCTTTTAATTCAATTTAAAGTCAAATTAAATTAAATATTGAAGATCCTAATTTTTGTAAATCTTTTTTATGTTACGAAAATAGCGCTACATCCAAAATATGTTATCAATAATTTTAACCCCCTAGGGAGCTATTAATATTAACAAATCGTCGCGTTGGGGAAACAAGGTTCTTTCTGACAAAATATGTTTATAAACTTTTATTATATTTGTATTTCAATATCTGTTCTATCTGCATCAAAATTTAAAAGACAAAAGAAATCAACCCCTTATCATTATTAGTTTTATTAAGAAAATCTTAATAAAAATTATGAGATAAAATATTGTCTTCATTTCAAACTTTCATGTCTAAAAAAAAATATAAATCTACATAGAACCATGTTTCCCCAACGCGACGAAATTACAACAGCGATGGAGAACATTTTAGAGAGGGGAATGTAGAAGTCTAGGCATTTACATACCTTATGACCTGTCGCTGGCTGGTTTAAGTGGCCACTTTACACACATTGTAACATTCATCATTATGCCTATATATAAATATCTTTATTCCTTCAGCTGTTCCATCTGTTGACGTTTGTGAAGTCAAAGAGCTGAAACCTTCATTGTTGCGGGTGAGATTCATCTTACTGAACTATTTCACTTACATAATAGGCAACGCCTGAAAATAAATGTCAATTTTTGTACTTCTTTTTAGACCAGTAGGATATATCAAAAATTTCGGTAACAACATTCAACAACAGCCGAAGGAATATAGATGTTCAAATATAGGTAGGATGGTGAATGTAATAAACCAGCCAGCAACAGGTCATAAGCTCTGTAAATGCCTAGACTTCCATATTCCCTTCTCTAAAAGTTTCTTTATCGCTGTTGTAATAAGTTAATAATTTTAACAAAAAAAAACATTATCTTTAAATAACACGGTGAATTGACACATATGTATATTAAAAATCTGTGTCGCAATTCACTTTTCATTAGATTTTCATTATTTTTTTGCATAAATAAAAAATAAAGAATAATGGGCTATTAAATTTAATAAAACCAAATAGAACCTTACCTAAACATTTTATTTTATCCATTCTTCTCTCGCCTTCATACTTCCCTGGCATAGATGTGACTTTATTTTTAATGCTTTTCGTTGACCCAATCATATTTTTCTGATTTTTTTAGTGTAGAATTTTTTCTCCTTTTACATATATGATTATGAAATTCAATGCGTTACATTTTATAATTGAAAATACATTAAATTATGCTTTTCACTGAGTCAATCGAAAGCGAAACACACGTTTAATTTGAATGGCCATAAATATTTGATATTATGGATGTACAATATTTTCGGTTTTTTATTTTTTTATCCTAAATTTAAAATCTACCGGGATAAATGACTTTCAGACAGGGACACTAAAACACAGACCGTAAAACCGGGACGTTTGGCAGCTCCACACTAATAATACAAAAAAAAAATAAACATACTTATTGTTTTCCCAATAAAATAAATAAAAATAAAATCAAATTGCTGACAAGCCGGTTCCGCGGTTAAGTGGTTTTATTATTTTTCCTTTTATATTTTCTTTTCATGTTTACCTTCTTAAATAAAAATAAATACAAAAAAATAAAAAAAGACTTATTTAAACGTTTATAAAACGTAAAAACATATATTTTGAAATATTAAGTATTCAATATGATGAAACATAATTGATAAATCACAAGTGCATAATAGACACACATATTTTTTAAAAGCTTATTTGGTATGCTTAATCAAAAAATAGTTTAAAAAAAGTATATTGCAGAACAAATTTAAATTTATTAAGAACTGATATTATTAAATATTTGTATAAAACCACTTGCCCACTTTTCTTAGTCTACTGGTTTCGAGATTCACCCGTCTCTTCATCAGGACACCAATTAAACAAACATGCAAAACCCACTATACACCTTCACCATAGTTTTTGCACGAAAATATAAAACTAACACGACATGCATCTTTATAAGCATATGCACTGATTGGGACAAACATTTTCATAATGTAATCAGTGCATGTTTGTCCTAATCAGTGCATGTTCTTATTAAAATGCAAGTCGTGTTGGTTTTATATTTTTGTGCAACATGGTGAAGATGTATAGTGGGTTTTGCATGGTGGTTTAATTAGTGTCCTGACGAAGAGACGGGTACGTCTCGAAACCGGTAGACGTAGAAAAGTCGGTACGTGGTTTTATACAAATATTTTGTAGCATTTAGTAAAATATTTTAACACAGTTAATGCTTTAAATAATTATCAAAAACTGTTTTAAGTGGTAACTAGTAAAATGTTGATTCAATATACCGAAACATTTGTATAAATAATTCTATACTCTGAATGTATTATTTTACTTTAAATAACAAAGAAAATGAAATAAGGTATTCGTTTCCAATAACAAGTCCAAATTACGAACTTAGAATATGTAAAAAACAATAGATAATATGTTAATATTTAAGTAGGTACTGACCGTTTATTTGTTTACGTATTATGATGTTGCTGCCGCCATTGTTAACCTGACATAACCTCAAACATGATGTCCGAACTCCGCACGCCAGGCCTCCAAATGTCAAATAACAACTAAAAACTTGCATAAAATTAACACTTCAATGGTAACTGTTCGCGTATAATTCTCTAGCACAAACACTGACTCACTAAAAACTTAGTTAAATATTTTCTGGTCCATTTGATAGCACTAACATAGTCACTATTTATCAGTACATAATATAAGTTTGAAGATTTTCAAACTTGCTACAATTTTCGCACTGAATTTAATTTTTAACTTTTTTCTAAAAGAGAAACTACTGGAAACTTGTTTGGTAATTGCAAAAATACACCTTTGGGTTTTGCCTATTTATCATAGAAAAGTTTTACCGTATTATTTAAATTTCGGATATCGAATGCCGCGATCGTTCATAGCGGACCGCATGCGATTCGTTCGACAGTACGGGCCGAACTGCCGCCCAGACTACAGCTTGGGTGGGAATGCCGCTCGTCAGTATGTTCTGGGATGAGATCTGTTCTCGTACCAGAACTCGTCAAGAAATTGGAGCGAGTTTGACTTATCTGCGCACGCAGTTCATTCTCGAGAATTTATTTATTTTTTATGTTATCGTTAGAAAAACAAATTCGTGCATGCTGGCGCGACAATATTTTTTTGTTTTTATGGCGATCGAATTGTTCAGGGTCGGGCTGTAAAACATTCGGAACAGGATATGGCGCTACTTTACTTCAGCATGATAAGAATAAATTAATACATTCTACAAAGTATTTGGTGTTAACGTAAGTTGTGTCCGTTTTTTGTTCAATTTAATTTTTTTTTTTTTTTTTCTCTAATTCTGTTAAATCCTGCCGGTAAAACAACTTTGTGACTGCGAACCGATTGGTCCGTGGTTGTTCCCCGAGTCACAAATTACTTCGGTGAACGATAATTATGTAGCAGTATCCCAAGATTGTTAAATAATCTCCTGGGAACTGTTACTTACACTGAGGATCTTTTAATAGAAAATAAAAAAACTGAAAAAAACACCTTTTTTAGTACCTACTTAATAGAAAATATCAATATCAATATTTTTTTATGTATTTAAAATGTATCACCATCATCATTCCCTTTACGCACCTAATGATGCATAGGCGACTGAATGTGTGCACCAGATGGTGCAGAGTATCTTGATATTTTTTTTTACATGAAGATAAGATGATCAGTCTTACGGTTCCAGTACCAGCCAGGGACTATAAAATATTCCAGTGTGAAAAAACACTTTTAAATAAATATTTTATATCAACCATGTCGGGAATCGAAGCCGAGACCTCTATACAAATGTATGGTACATAAGTAAATAAAAAGATTAAGGTTATACGTTATTCTAAAATAATATTTCTGCTCTACGAAATATTGTATTTGCTTTTGCGTTACATATATTATGTTGTTTGATTAAAAGCCTTTAAAATGGATTGTTACTAGACGAACGTAAGCGATTTCGACACCATCTCATGTTTGCGTTCAATAGAGCCAAAAAATCTACTAAAGATGGTCGCGATATTTGCGCAGTGTACGGCGAAGACGCTATGAATGATTGACTTATTTATTGTAAAATAATGTAGGAGAAGACATCATCTACTATTTTTTTGTAGTGTCTTTTAGTCCTCTTAATTTGGAAAAAAACAGATTCAAGTTATATTGACACTTAATATGTAGAAAAACGCAATTTATTTTAAATAATGTCTAATATAGACAATCTGACGCTTTTGATAAGCTTACAGATTTACGGAAAACTATTTTACTGTAGTTATTTCAAGTAGTTTTCCAGTCTCCATCCAAAACCATTCAGAAATTTCCCATATAAAATGATGACTCAGTTTAGATTCAGACAGAATTAAAATGACGACATCCCTGTTCAAAACTTTTTCATGACAGTAATTTTAAAATTTCTTAGAGTTCTTAGACTAAACCCACAAGATACTTATTATTTCGCCTCTCGTAAACTCATTAAATTTCCTATAATATTCTCGGTTACTTTTTTAAAGTTTTCCGAATTCGAAACATTATTCCATAGTTCAATCGATTCAGTTATTCGTTATTACTATAATTTTTTTCCAGGACCGGAAAACTTAGTTAGAATTTACTAAGGTACATGAGTAAATTATAACAAACTAATCGTTATATTAAAAAAATACAACAGGGATGGAGAATACCTTAAATAAGGGAATATTGAAGTCTAGGCATTTACACGGCTTATGACCTGTCATTGGCTAATTTAAGTGGCCATTTTACACCCTGTGTAACATTCACCATTTTGGCTATGTTTCAGGCGTTGCCTAGTATGTGAGATAATTTAATCAGATGAATCTATTCACAACACTAAAAGTTTCAGCTCTTTAACTTCACTTCAATCAACAAATGGAAGAATTGAAGAAATATTTATGTTCAAACATAGGCAAAATGGTGAATGTTACACAGTGTGTAAAGTGGCCACTTAAACCAGTCAATAACAGGTCATAAGCCCTGTAAATGCCTAGACTTCCATATACCCTTGTTTAAGGTATTTTCCATCCCTGTTGTAATTTTTTAATATAAAGATTAGTTTGTTATAATTTACTGATATACCTTAGTAAATTCTAACTCCATCCCTTTTGTAATTTGTTAATCTTAATGACTCCCGAGGAGGTGAAATCCAGTCTTTTGTCTACAAACATTTGGACAAACTCAAATATTTAAATCTTTACATATAAAATTCCTCTGTACGTGTGTCACTGAACTCCTTCTAAACAGCTTAACCGATTTACGTGCGGTTTTCAGAAAAATATTGATCCTTGCGCTGTGCGTATTCGTAGATATTAAAATCTTCAATCTAATGTGTGAAAAAGAAGTAAAGAGCATAAACGTTTTATTCATCGATCTACCAGGGTTGGATTCGAGGAGAATGCATTTACGAAAAAATGGAAAGATGTTGTTTTTTTGTGTACAAAAAAGTTCGTTTTTAAATGTTTACAAACAGCATTTGTTTTTTGTGGATCTCAATCAGATTTTCTCCTCAAATTCTTTATAATTTCTACCCATTTATTTTTTTTACAGGATTTTTGGTAATATTAGAAAAGTATCGAATTTAATATTCTTTTAAAAATCGTATTCCTACATAAGTACACCCCTCTGTTGGTGAGTAGACCAGAGTTTGACGTTTGCAAAAAGAATGCCATATTCGAAAAAATATTCTTTTAATGATTTGGTATTCAACCGTAAACAAGTACCTACTAAAATTTAATATTTGAACATTACAAATATTTAATTTTGGATTTTCATCACAAACAAGTACCTAGGTACCTACTTATCAATAAAAAGTCTTCTTTCAAGGCAAGCTAACGTTCGGGCAGGACAACGTCTGTTGGGTCTGCTAGTTAATTATAAATAAAAGACTAGTAATATTTCGATCCACAAATTTGGAATATACAGTGACCGGTTTCATTGCTTTCGCGACATCATCGAGACTGGTATCTTAATTAAGGAGTTCAATGTATTTATACAAAACAAAGGTAAGGATAGAGAATTCAAAATTATATGAAAGTAAATTAAAAGTGAAAGCGATGAAACCGGTCACTGGATATTCCAAATAAGTGGATTAAAGTATCACTCGTCTTTTATTTATATAATAAATTACAATGAACTTCCATTAAGAATTTTCACTTACAAACTTAAATGTTTTACATAAGAAACTAGTTTTAAAGATTTCAATTTGTTTTAATCGTTTAATCAAAATAATAAATATGCATTTACCATGATATGTAATGTGATAAATAAAAAAACAAAAAGAAGGTGAACATGGTTGACTGGCGGACTTATTGCCATTAGAAATATCTTGCAGCATGACCAAAAATATATAAAAATACAATGGTAATTCAAATAAATTTGAAAAAAAAAATGAATAAACAAATCAATTAAGAAGTTAAGAAAACACAAACAGATAAAATATTATGTATGCTTATTATTATTATTAAAATTTTGTTTTGTAAGGCATTTCCAAAGTTCAATAAATTGCCTATCGTTAAATAAATTTGAATTGAGGTTCCGGTTTAAAGTGAATAAATTTTATTATATAAAATAAGTTGTTGTTTAAATTAACTAACCATGTTCTGGTAAATTTATTGTAAAAGCCTTATTTACCGAGAGATTATTTATTTTTAAAGAACTTTTGAATCGAAAATTGTTGTGAAATAAACACGTCACAATAATTAACAATTTACAACAGGGATGGAGAATACCTTAAATAAGAGAATGTGTAAGTCTAGGCATTTACAGGGCTTATGACCTATCATTGGCTGGTTTAAGTGGCCACTTTACACACTGTGTAACGTTCACCATTACCTATTTCTTATATCCATGTTTCTGCAATTCTTTCATTTGTTGATTTTAGTGAAGTAAAAGAGCTGAAACTTTTATTGTCGTGAAGAGATTCATCTGACTGAATTGTTTCACATATTACCACTTAAACCAGCCAATGACAGATCATAAGCCCTGTAAATGCTTAGATTTCCATATTCCCTTATTTAAGGAATTCTACATCCCAGTTGTAATTTGTTAATTTTAATGACTGCCGAAAGGGTTGAAATCCATTCTTTTGTCTACAAACATTTGAACAAACTCAAATATTGTAACGTCACTATAAATTTTCTCTTGCTTCTAAAGATAGAATTATACTGTTGTCGTGTATTGTGTTGAGATCTTATCAGTCGTGATGACGAGTTGAGGTAGGATTTCACTGTTTTATCGTGTTGTGTAGTGGTAAGGTGTGTTGGCGGCTCAGACAATTTAGTGGTAAATGTTTCCGGTTATTTAAATTTAAAGTTTTTTTTCCCTTTATTTATTTATTTTATTTATTTATTTAAATAAAATAAATAAATAAAGGTTTTTTTTCCCTTTATGAGCACCTATCGGTATATTGAGCATTGCATTGGTAGTCTGACCGCGGCATTTTAGTATTAATTTGTAATATAATGTGGATAGGGACATTTGATAAATATACCGAAAAAAAAACAACGAGAAAAAATAATTATTTAGAAAAGTTAGTTAGTGTAAAAAAAAATCCAGCGAAGTAACTAACCCGCAGAGTACAGAGTATAAAATTATAAAATAAAAAAAAACACAAATTAACCTTCAACTTACTGTGTGAAAAATCTCTCTAGTGTTACTGTGTGCCCTGTGTGGTAACCTGAGGTTATCTTAGGTTAAACTTAGGTAACCAGAGGTTATGCAATGACTGCCTGATAATCACTGTCTCTTTTCGTTTTATAAAAAAAAAATGTGTCTTGCTGTGATGTAATTTGATTACATCACTTTCTCTCAAACGGATATTTTATATATGTGAATCAGGGTACTACGAGTATATACTAGTACTGTAGAGGGTTTTTAAAATTAAAAAAATATGCGTTAAGAAAAAGATATATGGCAATTATATGGCAACATGTACACCATTTTTTATTATATTAAATTTATTATTAGTGACATGCATTTATATAATGATACTTCATTGTTAAATCAAGACATGAATATTTTAGTACGTAAGAAAAAAGATACTATTATATCACCAGGAATGAAAGTATATTAAAAATTCCATTGAAAAAACAATTATTTATCCAAAAAGGGCCTAATTGTATTAAAAAATTCAAGAGTGTTAAAAGTGTTTTTAATAAATAAATGTTGCTTGAGGATAAATGAATATTTGGAAGATACAATTGAATGAATAAAAATGTATTTAATGTAAATAACGTAATCAATAGACATCATAACTTATACTGTTTGTATTTTATGAACTTTTTATTTTTTTATTTGCTTCATTTTTAAATTTTTCTGAATTGTGTATTTTTATTTGTTTTTAATAAGACTTTAAGAAATTGCTTGTGGCTATAAGTCCGCCATTTAATCGTGTATACCTTTGTTTGATTTGAAAAAAAATATTTATTTATTTTTGTTTTTATCAATTGTATATATTGGCTGCGTAATATACGAGACTGGACTGGCTTTAGGACTGTGGAGCAGATTTTTCGGGCAGCACAGGACAAACAGACTTTCGCCAGAGTGATTGCCAACGTTGGGGATACCTGACAGGGCACTAATAGAAGAGACGATATATTATGGTTAATACAGATTATTATTTTTATTATCATATTTTGTCATTTTTGGGGATCTTGATAGACAAAATATTTTATTTAAATTATCAAGTAGGTATACCAAAATATGTCATGTATTTCTTTAACTAATTTTTTTACTTTCTCTTTTTTGGGCTATAACTGTTTTTCTTTTTCTTATTTTTATTTATGAGAAATGTATTCAAAAACCATATTTGCCGCGACAAATTGGTTTCTTTAAACAGGCATTTGCTCATATGGGAACCGATTGCAATACTAGGCATATGTAGAGTGTTTTTGTGCCATTTTGTAAAATATGAAATGTATGAGAAAATTAATAAATACAAATAAATAAACAATTAGGCTTACTTAAAGATAACACAAAATTTTGTGATAATATTCATAGTCGTTGCTGAGATATTAATTAATTAAGTGCAATTTGCAATGCCGGTCACATAACAGGAATGGGCGAGTTAGAAGCTGACAGCAACGTGCATTGTGTTAGCTTCTAATAGCATGTATTTTTAATATAAAAAACATTTTTCATTTTGTGTTACGACATTTTATATTTATACGTCAACCGGTTTCGAGATTAATTCATCATCATCAGGATTTTGATATTAAAAAATATTTTTTTGGCGAGTATAGCAAACACTTACAAAAAACCGATAGTTAAATTAAGCGTTATAAGTTCAAACATTTATTAAAACATTATATTTTTTAATTACAATATTTTATAATATAAATAGCAACGCGAGTAATTCTAAGTTAGTTCAAGTCCTGATGATGAGGAAGTAACCTCGAAACCATCGACGTATAAATAAATTTGTAATATAATTAATATCTAATAGCATGTGTCCATAAACACGTTAGTTATATATTTTTGAGCAACCACTAGGTTATTTGCATTTTACGGTAATAAATGTCCTGACAAAGAGACGGGTACATCTCAAAACTGCGTAGACATAGAAAAATCGTTAAGTGATTATTTCATCATCATCATTCCCTATCCGCACCTAATGGTGCATAGGGCACTGCATTGGTACACCAATCGCAGCGTATCTTGATCATTTTTTAATATTTTTTATTCATGAAGGTAAGATGATCAGTCTTACGCCTCAGGTACCAGCCCAGGGACTATAAAATATTTTAGAGTGATAACACCCTATTGAATAAATATTTCATATTAAACTTGTCGGGAATCGAACCCGAGACCTCTTGCATGGTAGGTAAATGCGCTGACCATTACACCACGAGGCCGACAAAAAAAGTGATTATTTACTAATATTTATTGAAATGTTCTACATCAAAGTAAGTGCTTTTAATCATAATAAAAATCATCGTAAAAATAAATCAGTTGACAAGAATAACATTAATATTTCAGCAAATTACGAGTATAAAGCATACTAATATTTATGATTCAGTATGCTCTTGAAAATAAAACTATTTGGAAAGTCATTCACATAATTATTGAAATTAATTCACATATTTTAAGTTAAGATCAACGTCTTAATGCCGCACTGTACATTATGACATGTTCCCGAAATATTTTTAACAGCGTTGCCTATAAATAATATGCAGATAACGGATTTGCAAAATAAATACAGCCACTTAGTTTGATAATGAATTTAGATAACATCCGTCCGTCCGTTTTAACTCGTTTTTATTGAAGAATTAGTTTTATTCGTTTTTCTAAATTTAACTGTACATATATATTTATATTTTGTACATAGACAACTAAGGAGTAAAGTGTAAAAATTAAATTACTCAACACTAGATACCTAATACAAAATAAAATAAAATTTACAAAATACAATATGTACTATGTTGTTTCTTTTTACATCGTATCTTAATATATTTTTTGCTATGCACATACATTTTTTTACTATGTATTTAACTATGAACTTTGTTTTTACGACGTATTTTATTGGGTAATAAATATGTTTTTACTGTCTTTTACTAAGTATTTTATTTTTACTACGTATTTTACTGTTTTTTTTAATACGTGCTCTTTACTATGTTTTTACTAGATTTTTCTCTACATTTTTTACCATTATTTATTGTTTTTGTGTATTGATTACTGATTTTTGTGTTTTTTTCTGAAGCTTAGAACAAGGTAAATAATCCTAGTTAGATTGTCAAAGTAACTCTGTATTCATGTAAAATTTGTACTTGTACTTATATAAATAAATAAAATAAAAAACAAATATTACAAAATATACGTATTTTTAAAGAACGAGAAAATAAAAATAAAAATATAATGCAGTTACAAATCAGAATGAGCAAAGTAAAATATAGGCAGTGTGGTTAATGTTATATAGCGTGTAAAGTGGCCACTTAAACCTGCCAATGATAAGGCCCGTTAATGCCCGTTAATGCCTAGACTTCCATATTTCCTTCTCAAAAATGTTATTTTTGACGTCACTCGTCATGTCCGCCGAGTGCGCTTCTAACAAACATTGCGTACAGGTATGGTTCGGTAACGTAATACGTGCCGTTTGTAAAATAGAGCGTGAAGAAATGATTTATAAGATAATTCGCGATATGCATATTTTAAACCACTGTAGAAAATTTATCCGACGCCGCACTATATAGCAATATTGCAAAAACCCACGTACTTTGTAACACATTGTGGCTTGATGCCTAAAATTCTCTAAGTCTGTTAAACCAAGTCATTGAAATGGTCGAAAGTTTTAAATGCCTGGGAGTGAAGATTATGGAAAATGAAAGCTTAAAAAAATAAGCTCAATAATAGAGTGCGGCTAGGACAGCAAGTGCTACATTCAACAGTATGAAGGCTGTCTGGAGATTGAATATTTACTCAATGAAAACAAAATGCCGCTTACATAATGCCTGCATAACACCTATTCTTGTCTCTGGATGTGAATCGTGGCAATTAATTAGATAAAAAAAAAAAACAGAAAAATACTGAGTTTTGAGAATAGGTGTTCCAGAATAATTTTGGGTGCTCAGTGGTTTGACTTTGTAAGGAATAAGAGAACAGACGCAGAAAACACCGTTCACAACTTTAATCAAGCGGAGGCCATAAGGTTGCCTTTTAATAGCCTTAACTACTTTAATAGGCATCAGGTTCTCGACGCCTTGGACGTCCGCTGCTGACTGTTCGTCGGCAGTTCATATATTACTTAAGAGGATGCACAGGAGCTAGCTGCCAACAGATATGCTCTGAGGATCTTTGTAGACACAATGAGCTCCAACTAAATAAAAAAAAAAAAACATTTTTTTTTTCTTAATTTGTAGATCCGTTTGCTGTGTCAACAATATTTTAAGTATATCGAAATATTTGTAGATGATCGTTGAATTTAATACTTTTAAAATTCCAAGACATTTTTATTTATTTTACTAGTGTACACGGCACAGATGCCTTTTATAAACGTGAACATTAAGACGTTAAACATAAGTGTTTCATTACAAAATTATAAAATAGTACAAGAAAAATATAATTTCACATGTTACACAGTTGTTTTATACATTGTACTGTATTATAATTTTGCGATTTATTGTTCTTAAGATACTACGGTTTAAGAAAATAATTAATCCAGTAAATAAAAAATACCGAAAATCATAAATTCTTGATTTATTCTTTTTTTTGACAATTGTAGTCTGTATTACTTTACGGGCCGATTGGCCCATCACGTAATGCAGATTGCAAATATAAGTTAGAAATTAATGAACAGAAAGCAGATAACTGCTCTGCTGTTAAGCTGGCGAAATGTACAGAAAAATAGATCCTTATTATCCGCAGAAGCCGTATTCAGCAATCGAATTGCCCTGTTAATGGGTGAATTCTGGACTTGCATTAGCGTGTGTGCTTCTGGGTGTGTAAAGCAGTGCATGAGATTTTGCTCTAGTATAATTATTGGGAACATACCAACTGATCTCTTTTAGTATGTTTAGATTATATATATACATCCAGAAATCAGCTTATGCAAATGTTTCCTAAAAAAAATTGACGACGAGATTAAAGGGTTTTGTAATCCAGCATCCCTGCTAAAAATAATGATGGATTATAATTATTTTCTTTAAGACACAGATATTGCGAAAAATCGCTTTTGAACCTTCTTCATTTCAAGGGTGTGGTTTGATTCAGAAGGGTCCCAAATTATGGAACAGTATTCTAGAATGCGACGGACTAGTATATCATACAATGTGCAAATTTCAGTAGTATTTTTTAAATATCTAGAGCAGTGTTTTCCAGCCTTCTTTATGCCATGCCCAACCATAGTCTTTTCAAAAGTCAGATGTATTACCTGCTCTTTTTTAATTAAACAGCAGATAAATTTTCAATTCATTTCATCTTGGAATATGTTTGTAAACATGTGAACCTTTAATGAAATTAAATGAAACCTATCCTAATACACATATTATAACTGAAATTATTACAAAACACAAATTGAAAATGTAATTAAGTAAAATAAAATAAATACGTGTATGGTGCCCTTTATAGACCTTTATTCCCACGGTGGGGCGTACGCCCCACCGTGGGAAACACTGATCTAGAGTTTTAAAGTACAAATCCAAGCATCTTAGTAGATTTATTTACAACATTAGTAATGTGAGACTAAAACGAAAATTCGCTAAAAAAAAACAAATACAATTTGGTAATTGCGGAGAAAAACTACATTGATTGGAATGATTGCAATGTATATTGAATGCTCAGTAGCTCAATTATAAACAACTATCGACGTGCTTAAAAACATGCTGAGCATTTGAGCGATCACAGTGAACAATAATGAACATGCATAAGTTATCGCAGTAGTAAGTCAACGCGTGTGTAATCTCTAAGTCAACGCTCGTGTCGGTTTGTTTTTTGTTTTCTTCGTAAATAAATACAGTTCATTGGCAAAAAATCGGTGTTTACTAAAAAAAATTATATAATATATTGCATTTGCAAAATAAGTAAAGAGTATCTAATAAAAAAAGAAAATTAAATTACAATTACTATGGCGACTGTTTTCCTAGACATTTGGCTTGCCAACCACTGGCTAAATGCAATAAATAGCATGATAAATAATAAATAAATAATTAAAAATAGCGGTCAAGGTTCGTAGGTTTTCACGGCCTTCAGAATACATATAGTGTTTTTCTGGGTTATTATGCCGTGTTTGTGGGCTTTGTATTGCCGACGTTTCGGAGCACATTGCAGTGTCCATCTTCAGGGCTGAATGTATGAGTGTAGTTTTTAGTGTGTTTAATTGTGAGGAATTTGTACCGTGACAAATTCCTCACAATTAAACACACTAAAAACTACACTCATACATTCAGCCCTGAAGATGGACACTGCAATGTGCTCCGAAACGTCAGCAATACAAAGCCCACAAACACGGCATAATAACCC
The DNA here is from genome assembly GCF_059751315.1 of Micrasema longulum. Classification (NCBI taxonomy): domain Eukaryota; kingdom Metazoa; phylum Arthropoda; class Insecta; order Trichoptera; family Brachycentridae; genus Micrasema; species Micrasema longulum. Next base: position 58,182 of record NW_028278231.1, on the reverse strand, counting down.
AGAAAAACACTATCTGTAAAAATAGCGGTTTTGGAATATTTTCTAAATTTACAGCGGTGAAATTCAAATATGTGATTGCGCAGCAGGATTATACGTCGCGAAACGTAAATATTTTGACATTTAATATGAGGTGTTCATGGATGTTGCATTGTGATCGCAAATACGATAAACAACCATGGTGAAAAATTGTTATCACGTCGCTTATTAGCAAGTCGATAATAATTTGCGATTGAGCTACAGGTATAATACAAAATGTCTCGTGCTCAGAGCTCAAGGGTTCTCGACAATTAAAAAAATGAAATATCATAAAAAATTAAAGAATAAACCCTTTTGAAAAATTTAATAGGTATAAAAAAGAAAAAAATGAATGAAAATTAAAAAATCATAAAAATAAAAAATCCAGTCATATTAAAATTTATACATTTTTTTTGCTTTTTTACAAATTAACATAAATATTTAAACAGCAGTCAGAATCCTAAACTAAGTCTTTTAGCAAGTTTAAACTTGATTTGGCTAATGTGAAAAATGTTAATACAACTGATCTGGTTCCCTAGACTGTGCAATCTTGGAAAAGGTGAATTAATAACATAATTTGTTGCAGCAAACTTCTGGACACCCAGAATAATAAAGTGGAGACCATGGACAAACAAAAGAAGTGTTGGAAGGCCACAGAAAATATGGGTCGACGACATTGCCTCTATTGCCGGTAAAACGTGGATGATGAAAGCGGGTGGTAGGAAGGAATGGAGACGTTTGGAAGAGGCCTTTATTCAGCAGTGGAGAGAATAAGGCTGAAGAAGAAGAAGGAGAAGTATTTGACAGCCAAATACAAAACAAAAGTTCTTAAATCTAATGGCAATTTATGTTTGCAAATAAACTTATATCAATACTAATCTCCAATGGGAAAAGGGAATAAAGGTAAACGAAAAGAGGACCATCGATTAAAGTCGGAAAAATTCACCCATTGCCAATGCGAAAAATATATCCAATTTTTAGGTAAAATCTTATTTAAATAAAACAAGTTAGTCAGAAATCTAAAATAATAGTTTGCATTTAATTATAAATATCCGAACGAAATTGAGCTTTTCAATAATTCTTAGATATTTAAAGTTCAGGACAAAATTCAATTGAAGGCTAGATAATATTTCATTTTTATTTATAAATCAAGGGGAAACGTAATCTATTAAAATAGATTGACAAATCGAGATTCAATTCATGTGATTTGTAAAAATAACACAGGAATATTCAAGAGATTTCGTTTGTCATGAAAAAAATTCAAATGGCGAAACACAGAGATAACCTTAGAGTAACAATTCGATCCCACTTAAAAAGAAGCCTCCATTCTTTCTTTCCTCTCGAATTTAGCTCTATTGCATAGAACGAAACATCACATTTTTAAACATTTACTTTTTTATACATTAACACTTCTATACATTAACATTTTTATACAATTAAATTTTTCGACATTTTAATTAATTTTTTTATGGTTTTATATTTACTTACTATTTTTTCTTCTTCTCTTCCTTCCATATTTTCCCATCCCACTTTCTTTCACCCCTAGCAAAATGTACGTTTGTTTTTTAAATATTTTTGTTCCTTTATGAAACCCATAATTGGCAACGACAGGTGATAAGCACAGGAAATGCATTGAATAACATATTTCTACCTATAAAATGTCCCTATGTGTGTTGTAATTTGTTTATACGAATTATGATATTGTTTTTGGAATTATGTTATAACATAAAATAAATTAATAAACACAAATACATAAAATACACTTTAGTTATTTTTTCCTTCACGAAAGACCTAAAATGGATTATTAATATTACGTGTATTTCCAAATATTTGTAAATGAATTGAGTTTTAACATTTAAAATGGATTAATAATATGGTCACAATGTAGTTAACAAATGCAAGAATCAATAAAAAGAACAATAAATAAAGAAATTAAAGTAACATTTTGATAAATATACTAGAACCACAGATTTATAAAGAATAACAAAAATGCTCAATTTAGATAAATTAATTTACACAAAAAAGTGAAGATGATTTTTAAGATGAAAAATAATAAAATAAACTCAAATATTAAATTCAATTGTAACTACAATATGCACAAAATAAATTCAAGAGCGCTAAATCATTTAACCTGCGAACAACCTAGGACTAACAGGAGAAAAAAACAGTTTTGTGTGTGAGCAACAATTTTTTGCAATTCACTTTCTAATAACCTAAAAAATATACAAAACATTTACGTACTTAAAAAAAACCTAAGTAAAACAGTTCTTACAGTCCGTGTGACGAGTGATATGTGATGTTGTTTTATCAACTTTTTATTCAAATTATTATGTCATAATATATTATTTTATTCAGATAACAAATATAGGTATACAATATTACTACTAAATACAATTTTTATTTCATACATACATTTACATCAACATTACGTTAAAGAAAAAAACCATTCTTGTGTACATAATGGGGAGTGACGTCTTACAATAGTTTTTATTTTTTATTTTTAATTATTAGTATTTTTAGAATAACATATAAATATAATAAAAAATATTATTTTACTCAGTGCCACACAAAAAAAATAAAAATGTAACTTTTCACTTATTTCTTTCTTCTGTATATTATCTCCTCATACCAACACTTCCGCTGATTGGAAATATTACGTACAAATAAAATATGTAATGTTATGTAATACGTTTAGTTAAAAACTGTATTTTGTAATAAATAAATAAATCTCATCTAATCTAATCTGAAAGCTGGCGTAATAAATCTTCCACGTGAAAGAATTTCAATTAAAAAATACTCAACAATTTAAGATATGTTCAGCCCTATATTTCTTGATGATTTTTAATGTCATAAATTGACGTTGAATTATTTTATGAAAATGAAATAACAATGTATCTTGGGATGACTATTTTGGCATCAGGTGAGGCAACCGGCCGTAAAACAGAAACCAAACAACAAATATCCTAGTACGACTTGTAGACTGAGGACTGGGAAGGGTGACCCCAAGTAAATGGGACATTCAGCCAGAAGTAAGAAGAAGAAGAAGAAATAAGTATGTATCTTTGTTGCTTCTCTTATTAAATGTTGACGTATATGTTGTGCATATATAAGCGTAAGACTGATCGCCTTACCATCCTGTAACGGGTGATTTAGATACGCTGCATTATATTTGATGTTATGCGCATGATATTTTGTATTGGATTTTCTAAATGACGCTTATTGCATTTGTCATTATGTTGATTGTGTTACAATTTTGTTATATTTGTTCCAACTCCAAAATCAACATAGGACTCTTGTCCCAGTTGGAACAGGTGTCCACAATGCGGAAGTTCAGTGCTGCGGAAAATTGGATATAAAAATGTTTTCCTACACGCTGTAAAAGTTTAAGCATTGAGATTTATTTCAACAGAGAGGGAAAACATTTTTGAGAAGGTAATATGGAAGTCTAGTCATTTACAGGGCTTATGACCTGTCATTTGATGGTTGAAGTGCCCACTTTACACATGTGTAACATTCACCATTCTGCCCATGTTTCAACATCCACATTTCCTCAACTCTTCCATCTGTTGACTTTTGTGAAGTAAAAGAGCCGAAACCTATATCACGTGAAAGAGATTTATCCTGCTGAACCAAACCACCTACTAGGCAACGCCTGAAAACAATTTTCCAATATTTATACTTCTTCTTTTACCAGGTAGTAATTCAACAATGTTTGAGTATGTCTTAATGCTTGCAGACTGGCTGAATTTCCTCCCTAGGGAGTTGTTCATATATAAATTTATTTCAACAGAGAGGGAAAACATTTTTAAGAAGCAAATATGGAAGTCTAGGCATTTACAGAATAAGCCACTTAAACCAGCCAATGACAGGTCATAAACCCTGTAAATTCCTAGACTTTCATATTTCCTTCTCAATAGTTTTCCCTCTCTGTTGAAATAAATTTAAATATGAATCACTCCCTAAGAAGGAAATCCAGCCAGTCTGCAAGCATTTGGACATACTCAAACATTGTTTGAACATTTAATTTTACGCGAAGTTTTTATGAAAAAAATAATAAAAATGATCTAATTTAAATCACGTTACAAGTTCTTTTCAATCAACCATACAGTGACATGTGTTGCGTGTTGTGATAGATTTCTGGTTTCCGGGAATCCATTTTTTTTCAACGTTAAATATATTTTGTTCCATTTTTAAATGTCAAACCAACCCACCAATGACACCTAGTAACGTCACGGGCGGGTAATTTAAAAAATACTGAAAGTAATTTAAAAAATAGCACTGAGAATACGACACATAATTTATTTTTTTTTGGCTTAGTGGTAAGTCTATTAACATCAGCGTCATCATCGTTCCCTTCGTTTTCATTTTTGTTACACGAAGGAAAGATGGGCAGTCAAACGCTTCAGGTGCCAGTACAGGGGCTATGAAATATCCTAGAGTTAAAACACCGTTTTAAATAAATATTATACATCAACCATGTCAGTAATCGAACTTGAGACCTCTTGCATAGCAGGCAAATGCGCTGATCACTACACCACGAGGCCGACAAAGGAACTCATAGCAAAGGACTCATAGTTAAGGAACTATTAAATATATTTAATGAAAATTATTGAATTTTGAAGAACTCTCAGATACTAGTGAGGTTCTTTCGATTCTTTTGCCGTATCGTTGGATTGTTTGCAAGATGTTTTGGACATCATTTTATAATATTCCAAAAAAACATTATCAGAAGTTTAAAATCGAATTAATATTAGCAAACCATTAAAACGAAAATACAACTGTCAATAAAAAAATATTTGTTTCAACAAATAACCGCACAACAATCAAAACACAGCTTCTGCGGTTTGTTGTTTTATTCATTTAGTAGATAATTTTTACCAAATACGAAAAACAAATTTATTTAAATCACACGTAATTTGATGTTCAACTGAATAAACAGAAAAAAACTTCATATTTTTCATTAGGTTGTTCAAGATCAACAAGGATACATAAAATACATACAATTTGTTAGAAAGAGTTTGTATCATTCTTCATATATCTCCTCAATTATAGAACTCCACCATCTTTTATAAATAATATAAAATAAGTGTGTAGCTTCATTAAATAAATTTAAGTTATAATGAAGATTGAGTTAAAGATAAGACTAATTGTTTTTTAAAGAAAAAAAAACATAATTTAAGAAGATGTAAGCAGTAATAAAAAAAACTAAAATTAATAAACATACACAAAAATAAATATAACACATTTGATTTCAGAAACACAGCAATGTTTTTTTTTAAATCATTTACTTTACTCCATTATGATAAATGTCAATATTTATTTTTTTTCTATTCTATTGTAAGTTTTAAAATTCTTGCAACAGGGTTAAAATGTGTCATTTTGTTTGTAAAAAGTGGAAGGTAAAAGGTATCAATCAGGTGATCTCAAATGCCTACGGGGAACGTACAATGACATATTTATAACACAAAACACTGAATATACATTATTGTGAATTATATTATTCTTTAACTATCGTACCTGTAAAAATAAAGATTGAGGTAAAATACATCAATAAAATATTATTTGATTATGTTCAAGTTTTGCTAATAAACAAACAGTATCAGTATAAGATAGTGACAGATCATTTTCTCGATTGCAGTTTTAAATCCAAAGTAACCCACCAGATCGTGACCCGACAAGTATTGGCACAGCAGCTGACGGTGCCACGACAGAAGAACTACTATGGAGATAGAACGATGGGGAGTGTAGTACCAAAACTGTATAATTTAATACCAACTGAAAATCGTGAGGAAAAAAACGTAAATTCATTTTTAAAAAGTAGTCAAAAAACTATTAAAAACAGCAAATGAAACTTAAGTGTGCATATAAATATATTTTATTCTTCTTTTTTTCATTAAACTATGTACTTATTTATAAATTTAAAAATTAATATGTAATATAACCCGCAGACAAGTTTCGGCTTTGCGGGAATAAAAATAAAATTGTGTATGTTACTGATTTGTTAAAATAAATAAAACTAAAAAAAAAAAAGCGCATCATATCTGCAATTTGTCTCCTAGTTTCTAACTTTCCAATTTTGTTATGCTCCAAGCGCTCCTCATAACAATGAAGTGTTCGGCCCATATTTACCTTGTGTTCGGCCCTTTTAATTATATTTGTTATAAATTATATAATGAGGTGACCTAACAATACATCCAAATTCCAAACTGCTACAAACAAGAGAATTATACAAACAAAATACTGAGTCTGCATTTTTAAATGGCTTGGATATTTTGTGTATGAAGTCCAACATTTTTAAAGATTTCCCCTTAACAATATTGAAATGATTGGAAAAAGTTAAACGCGAGTCGAAAGTTATTCCAAGATCTCGGATTGTGCTAACAGAATTGAGGTTAATATTATTTATGCTGTAAGTAAAACAGCTTTGAGTCCTTTTCCTTGTCAACTTTACTTAATAGTATTTTTGAATATTTAGGTGAATAAATATAAATTTTACTTTATACCGTCTTGATACGTCCCGATAAAGATAGTTTTTGTAAATGCGGCCCTAGCTCCCACTCTACTCATATAAATACCAGAAATAAGTAAAATAAAATTATTTGAATTCCGGATCAATTAAAACAACATCGTTATCTACAATTTCATTTCAAACGTAGCGGCCACATGGTATGTGGTGTGGCCACTATAAAAATTGGTAAAAATAAATAATTTTATTTGAAAAACATAATAAACATTATCTATCAACCACGCGTTATATTAGAAATTTGCGTTTTTGTGGCAAAATTTCCTCTCTCGACAAATATAATTAATGTTTCATCACTTGTTATGAGGGTTATAGAAATTAACACAGCAAAAGCTACCAAATGACGTGTGTACAATAATGAGAATGTATTTTAAAGCACATTAGATAAATAAATACAGTAAAAAATGTAGGTTTGATTTGTTGGGTTATATTTTAGTTGTTATTTTAGTTGCAATCCGGGTAGGAATTGCTAGAGCAACTTTTAACATGATGCGTGTTGTCTGAAACTCTAGTCTATACTCAGTCAAAATGAAATGCCGATTTTTCAACTCTTGTATAATGCCAGTACTAACTCCTATATGGGTGCGAATCTTGGCACCTTACCAAAGCTCAAAACTCCAAACTTCAGAGTTTTGAGAGGAAGTGCTTGAGAAGAATATTAGGTATAAGGTGGTTTGATTTTATAACTAACATTGAAATCTGACGACGGACGCAGCAGGCTTCTATAACGAGCATCTTGAGGATGCAGCAGTGGACCTGGCTTAGACACGTGCTGCGCATGCCTTAGGAGAACCTAAACCCAAGCTGCCCCTTCTTTAAACCTGCGTGCTTATGCCGTCCTGGATGGCCGTCGATGGCGATCTTTAGACTTTATTCGGCGGAACTAAGGGGCGCTGGATTGACGTGGAAAGAGGCAAAAATGCTAGTTGGCGATAGTCTCCTGGATGCAACTGATGTAGTTTTTTTTTTCGATTCAATCGATTCGATTTTACAAAAAGATGTTTTTATTTTTTTAATTTACATTAACTGCTTTCAATGCACCTATCGCCAGCGCTTTCAGAGCAACCTTAGTATAAACAGTCAATTCGTCTGTCATCTTCAATCAATTTTTTCCAATTCTGACAGCAATAGGGTATGTTATATCACTGTGCAATGATTATACAATTCGTTATAAGGGTTGTAGAAATCGATACCTACAGCTGAAGCTACCAAATGCACTTAGAGCTATGCATATGTCGCCGACACATAGTTCAATCAGTCACTGAACTGAGCGGCTGGGCTGTTCATTAAATGTCGGCATTCAACTGAATATCTAAGCTGCTCGTTGAAACAACGGTTAACGAAAAGGTTGAACGTAACTTAGCCGCTTTAATTTTTATTCAACAGTAATAATCGTTTTACTTGCCTTTTTTAATGTGAAGTAAGTTTAGGTTAGGATTTATTATTGTTGTCAAAAATATTTTTCACTTTGTGGTATGACATGTTACACTTATACGAGTATGTTTATAAATTTGTATAAACCACTTTAATTTAATTTAAACTAACTTTACTTATACTTCGACCGGTTTCGAGGTGACTACCACATCGTCAGGAATTAAACTTAGTTAATGGCCGATTTAACTATTTGGGGGCAACACATATACTGTGCAAATTATTTTCATTAGAATTTGATTGTTTTTTTGTTTGCTGGAAGATATTGTTTTCAGGAATAAGCCTGCCAAAGTGCAGATATTTTTATACTTGAAGTTTAAAAATAAAAAAAAAACAAACTGTTATTTTTAAACTAAAGCTTGTCGATGCTCGAGCTGGTGAAGAATTTAATTTTGTGTGTCAAATACAACCATGATCCTAGACGAGTGTTTTTGGCTCAATGGCTCAGGTAAGAATCTAAAAAAAGTGAAATCGAGTGATAATCCGCCCCAAAGCCTACCATCCTTGTAGTGTTTGCAGGGTTCGATTCTGGATATAAAATACTTTTTACTATTACCCTGCAATATTTGAATGCGTCTTGACTGGCAGGTAAAGCGTAAGACTAATCACCCTATCTTTATGTAACATAAATATGATCAACAAAATGAATTATTGGTGAACCAATACAATGGTATTTGCACCATTTGGTGCAAATAGGTGCATCATCAAACCCTCTTCTGAAAGCAACGGTACATAAGGCACTGCATTGTGAAATAAAATGCAGCGTATTGCGAACATAGGTTACAGGAAAGTAAGATCTGGATGTGGTCCCGTGGCTTGTGTCTCGGACTCACAGATCAAAGTTTAGTGGATCGAATCCCACTCTACCCTAACTTGATTTCCATTTTCTGATAGAAAGTTATTTACAACTTGATGAAAATGACCCTAAAAATAAAATATGTGGGTTAATCGTAAAAACGCAAATATTTACTTTAAAGAAAATTTTTTTTTTGAAAACATTTTTGAAAAGGAAGTATGGAAGTCTAGGTATTTACAGGGCTGAAGTAACTAACTGGTAAAAGAAAAAGTACGAAAACTGGAAAATTGTTTTCAGGCGTTTCCTAGTAGGTGAATTGGTTCAGCCGGATGAATCTCACCCAAATGATAAAGGTTTCAGTTATTTTACTTCTCAAAAGTCAACAGATAGAAGAGTTGAGGAAATTTGGATGTTTATACATAGGCAGAATGTTCATTGTTACACAGTGTAGATTGTTAATAGGTCATAATCCCTGTAAATGTCTAGACTTCCACGTTTCCTTCTCGAAAATGTTTTCCTCTCTGTTGCAACTAATTTTGATCGGTAATAAAGACATTTATTTTCAGGTCAGGGATACCTTCATTAAAATAGATTAAATGAAGTATTTCCCAAACTTCTAAGAAATTTGCAATGTTTAGTTTTCTGTACGACCGCGATAAGAACAGTAAAGGATAATGCATGGAACAAAATAACATACTCAAACTTTACTAAAACTTGCATTGTGACGATAAAATTCACAAACACTTTACTGCATCTATATGAAAGCTTAAAATTAATAAAGTTAAAGTGGTTGGCGGCCTCCGTGGTGTAGTGGTCAAGATGCTTGACTCACGCACGGAAGGTTCCGGGTTCGATTCCCGGTGAGAATTAAAACACAAAAATTAAAAATGTGATTTTTCTCAAGCCTGGGTGCTCTGTGATGTAATTCACTACTGTAATTAGGCCTCCTGGCCTGTTGTGGTGCAAAAAAAAAATGTTAATGTTAATGTTAGATCTGTCAAGATTTCCATAAGTAAATTAGGTACACACTTGCATTATTCATCATCATTCCATGTCCGCTTTCTAGTTGGAGCATAAGGTGTCAGCAAGGAGCCTCTTTGCATCTCTATCGGCTGCCAGCTTATGTGCGTCCTCTCAAGTCAGGTTCGCTTCCCGTAGTTATGACTTATGACATAAACTGCCGACAAACAGTCGGCATCGGACGTCCAGTACGTCGAGAACCTGGGCCGCGATTATGAACGGCTATCTTCGTCGGCATATACTAAGACCGCAATCGGCAATTTTGTGTTTTTATTTAATATATTTTTTTTTATTTATACATTTTTTTATTTTTTTTTAGTGTTATATTTTCTCAATTTTTAAAATTGTTTAATTTTTTATTTGTTTTATTATTTTGTTTTGCATTTTATGTTTTATTTTTATGTTATTTTGTAAACTTGCCAAGCACAAGAGCTAGACTCTTTTTTGGCAAGTTCAACCTTAAGTGTTTCATTTTTCTACTGAATGTATTGTTTATTTATGCTAAAATAAAGGTTTTTTAAAAAAAAAAAATATATAAACTAATATCGATATGTATGTATGAAAGTATGTACATTTGTATAAAAATTCAAAACGTCTTTGTTGGAAACCGGTAATTGAACATGTTTAGGAAAAAAAATTGTAAACATATTCTATTTTTCATACTGAAAACTTAATTTTACTTTGTAGATAAAATTTAAGATAAATTTTAACATTCCATCAGAATACGTACCTTAATGTTTTGTAAAGTAGGCAAGCGTTCGCAGTATATGGCCCAGGTAACTTAACCTAACCTAAACTTAACGCCTCCGCTTGATAACAGTTTTCGCGGGAGTTTGCTGCGTCAGTTCTTTTATTACTTACAAAATCAAACCACTGCATACCTTGAGACATCTACTCTCAAAACTTAATATTTTGCTGTTTTGGGCCCCGTTGATGTTCTAAGATTCGCATCCCTGGAGGAAAACAGGTGTTATACAGGCGTTATGTAGGTGGCATTTGTTTTTTACTGATTAAATAACGCGGATATTGAGTAAAGTTCCGAGTGTTAAAAAGGAACAGAAACCACGACAAGCGTTTTTGACTTGATGGAAAAATAAAGGTACTCTTGGGTTAAAATTCCAAGTTTGAATATCGAGTAGAGATATCTGAGTTTATTTCCTTGAGTTTTGGTGAGCGCATTCACCTACCATTATTTAAGTCCTGTGTTCGCTTCCTAGTAGGGTGGAGGTACATTATTATATTATTTATTATAATAGCAATATTTCAATGTTTTAATACATGTTAAGATGGTATATATTACTATTATTTAAGCAAACGTGGCAAATAGAAAGAAGAACTTTAAAATTATATTTTATTTGAAAGGGTAAAACTCGGAAAGACCCCATAGGAGAAGAGACGCCATATTTATCAGATCTCGCAATGTGTGAGCGAAATGGAAAAACTTTGAATGTAGAACAGTAGAATCTCATATGCGATCGTAAACAAGTCAGTGCCTGTTCGGCTGTTGCATTTAGAGTTTTGTCTAGAAATATTAAAAGTTTTTTCTGCTTTAAAATTGTGCACATATATGACTCATTTGACATATTGGTACTAACTGTAGGGTAGGCATTATAGAAATACAATAAACCAAGTAATTTTTTTTTCATAGATTATTCCCAAATTCGCCGCGCGCATACGTGAAGTCACCGCGTTATGTTGCTAGATCGCGAATAATATTATCATAACACAAATGTAAGATAATTATATTATTTTTAAATGTATAAATTGTATGTATTTATTTGATATGTAATATATTTTCTTTACTAACTTTGTATACTATGTGGAAATCTGTTATTAGTTCTGAGTTTACACTATATCTGTTTGTTTACTATAAATATGTATGTAGAACTGTTGATTTTCCAAATAAAAAAAAAAAAAAAAAAAAAAAAAACTTTTTTTTAATTTTTCTAAAATTTTATTGTACACGCGGAAACATTGATTGACACAACAGAGTAGATATATAAAGGATCATTCAATGAAATAATTTAACTTTGAACTTAAAAAATGAAATAAATTTTATTTTACATATAGCGGATATTTTTATGTCATTTTAAATAATATTTGATGCCAACATGTTTTTTTTGCACCACAAAAGGTAAAAAAACCCAATAACGGTGGTTAATTACAGCACAGAACACCAAGGCTTGGGAAAACTCACATTATAATTTTTATATTTTCACCGGGAATCGCACCCGGAACCTCCCGTGCGTGAGTCAATCATCTAAACCACTACACCACGGAGGCCGCAAAGATATTGTCGGTCAAATGTCCACCACGACGTTGTTTTATCCGAGAGGTTTAATTTTCGTTAGTTCTCTCATAAATGAGCAAAGTAGCGTAAAAAATTTGACTACACCGGCAACACTAACAAAACGTCAATTTTGTTTTCTATGACAACCTGACGGATGGCAGAATAATCAAATTAATTAGTAATATGATTTGAAAATTTGCTACCTATACATGAAATGTGATCCCTCCTATTTATTTTTGAATGGACTTAAATATTATCTATATCGATTAACTACTCGAAAAATTAAACCTGAGATGAATCATATAGTTATAAATTAAATATTCTAAAGGCGATATAAAAATCAGTCTACATTAAATTTCTTAACATAATTCTTTATTCAATAGATTTTTATAAATGGATGTATATTTATTTTTTTCGGGATATCTACAATGTTATGTGTATGTGTGTGTATATATATATATATAAACGAGTATCTATATGTATATATATGTGCGTATGTATGCATGTGCATATGTATGGATGTGTTTATTTATTGTAACGATTATATTTCATCCTGCCCTATTTAAGCAGCGCGTAATTAAGAACGGGTCCAAATAAAAAAAATAGTACGTTAAAATTCAAGCATGGCAATACCACGTCAGAATGTGCATTTTGAAAAGCAAAAATCGCCCGTTAATTTAACAAAATATAAGATGTAGTTTTATTAAATATCGTCGGAGCATTACCTTACGGCATGTAAGTACTATGTAATTGAATTTCTGATGGTATTTTGTTTCAATTTGTCAGAACACGTAATCTAATGACGTATTTTTGTCCATAATTATAGGCTTCTTAAATACCCCTTTTTTTATATTTATAAGATATGGTAAATTACCATCTTTATAATGGATTATCATAACATCTGTCTAAATTTTGTCAATTTTCTTCAATTTTTATCTACAAAATCTGAATTATTTAACCCGATGCCGAATCGACGACAATAAAATCGGTCGAAGTTTTATTTAGAGGAATGATGCGGACAGCTATGGCTTACGCCAAAATGTTGGCCGGATGTACCTTTAAAAACTGGAACCTTTCACATAATACTCTAGCTATTTGAAACAGAAAAAAAACTTTAAATGCCTACAAAGAAGATTTTAAAGAATTTAACGTGGATGATTGGTGTCAAGAATCAAATATTTAATATTTATTTTCATTTTCATTTAATTTCCAAACTATTTGCAATTTGGTCTTCTAGATTTTTATATTTAGCTAGGTAAAGGCACAAAACTTTATAATTTTACTTGTAAAATTGTAATTTCGAGAAAATGTCTTTATTATTTTGCAATCACCTGGTCTACATATTTTAATTAGCAATACACTGTGATTATTAAAGCTCCGAGATTATTTGAATCTTGAATCCTATTTTTAATCTTAATTCTTCACACATCTTGTGGGAAGGTCAGACATAATTATTGTCCACATTTTAGAGAGATTCTCACCTTTACTGGTTGAGCGACACTGGTAAATAGCGTATATTTTGTGATGGATTTGATCTGCATTTATTTGTTCGGCTCACTTTTTGCATTGTCTCAATGCACACAGCGTCGCTGTCAACCGATAAAAGCACTATTTAATTTTTCTATATAATTAAGTTTCAATCTTTTTGTAAATCTTTGAAATCTGTTGATACATTAAATGTTGACATTCTTTCATTAAATAAAAAAAAAATATTTTTCACACTCCTTACAAAGGGACGCAACATTATATATGTAAATATATTTAATATCTTATTGTTTACCCATATACCTATGTGTGTACATTTCTTAATTTTAACATGTTATTGTTTCTTTAAGTCTTTATAATGTTATTTCATACTTTGAACTTCATTTATTTTTACTCATGTTACACTTCTTCTTCTTCTTCTATCGCCTTGCTAAGTCCCCCTGACGTTGGCAATCACTACAGCAAAAGCATATTATGTATTTGTCCTGCGCTACGTTTACTTTTCGCAGCCAGGGCGACTGCTTATTGATGTACTCGCCGTAGTGATTCCTGGGAAAAGATGACCAGAGTGGTTTCCTGTTGCCTTCTCTGGTGGATTTTGTTACACTTCTGCACTTGAATATATTGTTTATAAATGTAAAAGCCCATAGTATAAATAAATAAAAAATCAAATAATAAACGTAAAAGTGATATTAAATATCTTCATGGGTTTCTGAAATAAAGAAATACGACTTTTTTTTACAATTTAAAATTAACGAAATAAATATGATAAATGAAATTTAAAAAAATAAGGGTCTATTAACTACTTCCTAGAAAGCAATTTTTTTTTTTTTGTACTTATTAGTAGCATGAAATATATTTTTGAAATTACAATTTTAAATTCCCGTATAACGGCTCATTGCATTGACCACGCCCCTGATATGTTACGATTCGGTGAAATTTCGACCATTGTTTGTGACAGTTTAAATTCAAATAGAATGTTGTCATGAATTTCGAAGTCACAATTGTCAAGGCCAAATATGTCGCATTTTTGAAAATATTTTTGTTTTTACAATTTCGCTTTAAAAGTTATGTAAGAAAATATTTCTTCGCAATATCTATGGTGATTTTGAAAATATATTTTATTTTTATGAATCCATTTTACATATTGTTATCGCAATTCGTAGCATGTGATATTTATATATACTCTGAGGATATTTCCCTATTATAAATAAATAACATTTTCGAAAAAAAGATTTTTCAAATGGAGGAATTTTAGCTAGAAAATATTAGTATCTTTTTATTGGGCTTAGAAAGAGTTTTTTTTAAAAATTTATTATTCACATAAAATAAACACGACACTTATATAATATTCAGGTTTTCTAGAATGAAATTCGTGTTGGATGGAACATAAGAAATACAGCAATTCTTTACGATTTATATTTTTACACCTTCTTAAACAAACAATGAAAATCACACCAGATTATCCAGCCAGTGCCAGTGGCTCTATTTTTAATCAATTTAATGTAATGCGAAAACTTTATTTTTGGGTACAGAGTCAGAGCAAAGCTTCAGCTCTAGAACAGTAAAATTATTTAATGAACTAGTGGACCTGACAGACGTTGTCCTGCCCAAACGTTGACTTGCCTGCAATGAGCTGGTTCAAAAAACGTATTTTTGAAATCCGAAATTTCGCTAAACTATAAACTGGGTGGTTCGATTTCTAATTTTTTTAAAATTAAAAACGACCCATGCGGAAAAGATGTTCTATAGCCTACAGATAACGGAAAAAAAAATATACAAATATATATTTACGATAACATTTAACGGTAGTATGGAAATTTTTTTTTGGGTAAGCAAATTTTATTATTTATATTTTTTAGTGTTTTTTGCAAAGATAATGCATCAACAAATTGCATACCTTTTTTATATAAAAATAATATTCTTACATATAGCTTCAGAAAATTATTTTGTTTTATGTTAAAAAAAACATCGAAATTCCAGTTGACGGTTACTACTAGTCTTAAACACTGACTTCAATTCTCTTAATTTTCGCCATTTTTTATTTTTTATTTTTAAATTTAAAAAAAAAAAAATTTTTCTCCCTCTTGTTCCCGTTATTCATTGCTTTGCTTATGCAAACAAAGCTTTTTTTCCTGGTATGTATATTTGCACAATAGTTATTTTTCACGGGTCTGAGTCAATTCCTTCATTAGTTTTGTTCATTTGTATGCAGTTTAACCTCTCGGCGTCAAACATAGGACAATCTAGTAATATATGGAGGACGTCCTGAGAGCTGAGTCCATCGCAAGGGCAGCAATCGTTTTCTCTTTTTTTTAATCTATGAAGATATTTTCGAAAAGCACCATGTACTGAAAGCATTTGAGTCAGCTCGTAAGTCCACCCAAAAGTATCCAATATCTCGGCATCTTTTATATTTTTGAAAAACAATTTCGTTATTTTGCCTGTATCACTTGATAAATATATTTTGTTCCAAGTATCGTATGATGTTTCTTGCACTATTTTTTAAATATATGATATGTGAAGTTCACAGTTCTCATACAAACTTGTAAGTGTGCACTTGTTCAAATTTTCTACAAAGAAAAAATACGTAAATAGTGGTAATTTCAGTTAGTAAAAGGTCAGATAATACAGAAAAGAGTGATATCTAACTGTTCTTCTAGAAGGTTGTTGAGTGAAGTTCGCTAGCGTAAAGAATACTTTTAAAAATACTTATTTTAATCACAAATTTGTAAAAACAAAAAGTTTTATTATTGCTATTTTTGTTATGTACTGGTGACTTACTGTGATTGGTCACTCATTTCAAAATAATCAATCACTACCGGGCATTGGATTATTGGACTTTGTACTTTACTTACATAATTAAATATGGTTTATTATTGCCGGCCGCCTAAATCCAGGGGTGTGCAACTTTGACCGTAATTCAATCATTTATAACATTTATTAAATAAAAGTTTACAATATGTCAAACATCGACGTATCGGCAAAACAATTTATAACAAATGCAAAAAATATTGTAACAAAATTGAACGTAATGATTAATGACCAAAGTAATAAATATAATAAAGAGCAAATCTCAAAATTGTCTCCAATTTTTTCTGAATTTTTGGGTATGGTTGGGCAAATGGCTGTAGAAATTGCGAGTTTATAGGGGGAGTTAAAAGGTTACAAAGAAATTGTAAAAAATCAACCTGTTATCCATTCTCAACCAAACTTCAACCAGAATACCTTAATCGAAGCAATCTCTGAATTGAAGGAGACAAAAGAACGCTCTGAAAATATCATTATATACAATTCACCGGAAAGTATGGCACTTACTCTAACAAAAAGAATTGAAGATGATGCCAAAAGCACTACACAAATTATCCATAACATTGAACCAGTTTCCAGCGGTGACATCATAAAAATTTACAGGTTAGGGCAGTACCGACCGGATGTGTGTAGACCAATTAAAGTCGAATTTCGGGATTCTTTACAAGCTAAACGACAGCTAAGGCTTAACTCAAAAGTACCTAACGGATTGAACTTGAAATCGGATTTTACAACAAAACAAAGAATATATTTGACAGAACTTAGAAAGGAATTGGAATCAAGAATCAATAAGGCAGAGGCAAATCTAACAATTAAATATATAAATTCCTTACCCAAAATCGTCTCAACTGTACCAAAATTCTATACCAACAATTAGAACTTCCATGTATATACCAAAATTTAAGAGGAATGTGCACAAAGTTAACAGATTTCTCAAGAATTGCCCCCACTCTATTACAAGATGTCCTAATCTTAACAGAAACCTGGCTATATCCTGACATCAACACGACAGAAGTCGGGTTATCTTCATAAAATACTTACCGCTTGGACAGGAACAAGTCGACAAGTCCCAAATGAGAGGGGGTGGTATTTTAGTGTTAGTTAATAAGAAATATATTTCTAGAAAACTTAAAACAATCTGCAAAAATGTCGAGCATATTTTCGTGTTAATTAGTTTAAACTGGTCAAAAATTGTATTGAGTTGCGTTTATATTCCACCATTATCTGATTTATCAGTGTATCAAAACCATACCGATGAATTTGAGCGCTTGAAATTTTTATATCCTGATGCTAGATTCATACTAATGGGGGATTACAATCTTTCTAACATTCAGTGGGAGATATTAGATTCTGAATTTGGACAAATCCCAAACTGCAATGACTTGTCGGATCGAGAAAAAACTATTGTAGAAATGGCTTTTTTCCTTAACTTAAAACAATTAAATAATATAAAAAATTATCATAACCGTATTTTAGACTTAGTTTTTTGTAGTGATGTGTCTGTTTCTGTGCACAAGTCTATCGAAAAAATTACTTCTCAGGATAAACATCACCCTATTCTTGACATAAATATTGATTTGCATATGCTAAAGAATCAGAACGATCCAACATCGAAATTTTTTCGTAATTTTAACAAGGCCAATTATGACAATATGTGTACTTTTTTTTCGAAAGTGAACTGGACATTTTTAAATGAAAATAATTTAGAAAATACCATTGTTAGCTTTTATAATATTTTAAATACTGCTATAGAATCTCACGTGCCAATCTCAAAAGTAAGAACATTATCATTCCCTATATGGTATGATAAAGATTGAATTAATTTAATATACATGAAGAAATCTGCACACAAAACTTACAAAGAATCCAGATCTTGGTCAGAGTTTGAAAAATTTAATATTTTAAGAAAAGACTGCAATAAAAAAAAATACAATTTGTTACAACAATTACATAAAAACTATTGAGGATTATTTAAAAAATAATGTTAAAAAAATTTTTGATTATTCAAAATTCCTCAAAAATGACACCACAAATTTACCTAATTTGATGTTTTTTTCCGTAAAAACTGGTTGTAACTTAACAGGTATAGTTAATCTATTTAGTGACTTTTTCAAGAGTGTCTATGATGATACAACTAATACCAACAGCACTAACTATGTAACCAACTTAAGCAGTAATATAAATATACATTTAATACATTAATATACATCTCAAATTGAGATGATTGACATAAGAAACAGTATTCAAAATTTAGTTTCTAAGTGTAGTTATGGTCCTGACAAAATACCTACAATACTGTTAAAAAAGTGTGTTGACTTCCTTGCATATCCCTTGTATATAATCTATATTAAGTCGCTATGTGAGGGACATTTTCCCCAGTATTGGAAGTCTGCTTTCTTAACACCTATACATGAAAGTGGGGATAAATGTGATGTCACAAATTATAGACCGATTTGTATACAATCAATACAAAAGCTCTTCGAAAAAATAATTTTGCAAAAAATGTCTTCAATAGTCAATCAAATAATAATTCCAAATCAACACGGTTTTATGCCTTCAAAATCAACACTCACTAATCTTATAATATATGAAAATGTTATTAAGAACTCTTTAAATTTACGTAAACAAGTGGATTCAGTGTATACAGATTTCTCTAAAGCGTTTGATAAGGTGAACCATAGAATCACGATTGATAAGTTATCCAAGTTGGGTTTCTGTGGATCGATTTTAAAATGGTTTCAGAGTTACCCAACTGCAAGATCATTGGCAGTAAAAATTTGTGACACCATATCCAGTACCATTGTTTTGACATCATTCAAACAAAATAAGAGGGTCTGCATTGAAAAAATAAAACTTTAATTTTTCTAGGACACATTAATAAACATATACTATTTACCTAAATATTAGTTTTAAATAATAATACATATATATATATATATATATGTATATTTTTTTTATGTTATTCAAAATTGTTTTCTTAGTTTTTTTTTAACTGATTATCTTTTTTTTATCGATAATTCTATAACTGGTAATATTTTATTATTTTATATAGTTTATATTTCTTATACCTACTTTCTTAATTTGTTAAACAGTTATTTACAAGGAGCAGAAACGTCTTCTTTATGTTGTATGTTGGTTTTAATGCTAAAATACGTACCAGATTACGTTTTCACAGGTAGAAAGCATATTTGGTGGTATATCACAACCAGGCCCAAAAATATGGCAAATCATGTGTTTTGCTAATATCGCTTTATAGTGTAAAACTAGTTCAAGTTCATCGACTCACACAATTCACACAATATAATAGTAATTTATTTATCGGGAGCAGCGGTCGCGTATGCTATTCTGACGGCCGCTCGCTCAGTTTGATGCAGTTTTACGAACTGATTTTAAAGGATGAGGAGAAAGCGTTGATTATCAAAACCATTGTAATTTATTATTCAATTATTGATTATAATTTATGCACATTTATATTGCAGAAAAACATTAATTTAGTATCCAAAATCATCTTACCAAAACATGGCTTTTTAAAATAAAATCGGAAATTCAATGTTCTCGCAGCAAAATTTACCCTTAAAAAATATTTTTTATTTTATTTTTCCCTTATTTAACATACTATAGAACATCTTTTCCGTATAGGGCCGTTTTTTTTTTTTTTTCTCCATACAAGATTGATCCACCCTACATATACATATATTTGACATTGAGTTCGACATTTCAATCTTTTCGTTTTGTCAATGGGTGATTTGCTGTTGTTCAAAGCAAAAAAAATAATTCAATATCACTAGCCGTGTACATAATTTTTCTGTACGTGTGGTGAATTATGAATATTCAAATATTGAATTCAAGTAGGTACCTAGGTACTTGTTTATGGTTGAATTCCAGAATATAAAATAAATATTTTTTAAATATGGAATTCTTTTTGCTAATGTCAATCTCCGCTCTTCTCACCAACAGGGGTGCACTTATGTAGAAATACAATTTTTAAAAATGTAATAAATGCCAGTTAATATTATTTTAGTAAAACCGAAAATCCAGTCAAAAGAAATAAATGGGTAAAAATCATAAGGAATTTAAGGAAAAAAATTGATTGAAATCCACAAAAGAATAATGCTGTTTGTAAACATTCAAAAACAAAAATAAAACTATTGTCAAAATAACACCATCCTTCTATTTTTTTATACATGCATTCTCCTCGAATGCAATCCAGGTAGATTGATGAATAAAACATTTATGCTTCTAGTTTCTGTTTTACATATTAGACTGAAGATTTTAATATCTACGAACACGCGTAGCGCAAAGATCTACATTTCTCTGAAAACTGCACGTAAACCGGTTAAGCTGTTTAGGAATAGTTCAGTGACATCGCACGTACAGAAAAATTATATACATAAAGATAAGAGTTTTTCTGTTTCCTGGCTAATAAAGAATACAGTTTTGAGTGTGTAAAAGTACAGATTCTTAAACGAGCATTTTTGACTCGATGGCTACTCTCAGGTAAAATCCTATAAAGGAAATTGAGTGGTCCATCTCGTTGTCTAGTAGTGGCGCGTTTGTCTCCCAAGTTTAAGGTCCTCGGTTTGATTCCTCGTAGAGTGGGCGTCAAATATTTATTCCAAAAGTAGTTAAAAGTGCAACCTGGCAGTAATAATTGTTTCTAGACTGGAATCTAAAGCTTCAGACTTATTATATTTCACTCCATGTAACAAAAACGATCTAGATTCGCTGCAATTGGATTGCTAATGCAGTGTTCTATGCTTCACTTGGAGGGGATAGGGAAATGATGAAGAGTTTTTTTACGTTTTCGTTTTTTAAAAATAAAATAAAAATTATAATCACCTCCCCAATGAACTAAAAACTATTAAAAATAATATTTCAATAAATAAATTTAAAGTAAATCTAAATATTTTTTTAGAACGCGGGTAAAAACTGCATTAAGTTATAATTTATTTATTTTTTATTTATTTATTTAAACGCCGTTTAGGCTTTTATGTATTTTTACAAACATACATACAAATAAAAATTTTGACATGTATTTTACAAAGAAGTAGCAAAAAATATATTAATGATTTTTAGAACAAAAGAAAAATATCAAAAATATCATCTTTACATATAAGTATAAAAAAGGAAAGAACAGAAGTGCATTTTTAAATATGAAGACAGAAATGTATTTAACACAGAGAAAGGAGCAAAAATAAAAATGTATAAAGAAGAGAAAGAAAAAAAAAAGTAAAATAAAATAAACATCATAATATATTAGTAGGAAATATATGAGGATACATAATAATATATACATATATTGCAGTGCAGAACAGGAGTACATTTTTTCCTATGTGTTGTATATAAATAATCTTAAAATTAAAAGAAGTTAGAAAAATACTATGATAACATAATTTATAATATAATATAATATAAAATTACTCTGAATGTATTATTATTTTATGTTTTTTTTATTAAACATCCTGTTTTTTTTTTTTTTTTTCTCTCATGTTCTCGTATATTCAAAATTATATTAAATCTTATAAATAAACAACTACAACAGTGTAAGTCACTCTATAAGCACAAGAGTTAGTTTTTTTTTTGGAGAGTAACTGTGATAACATTTACTAGATGTATAAAAGTAGATCTGTATAGAATTTTTAAAAAACATTTACCTTTTATGAAATTTATTATTGTAAAAATAATTTTAAAAAGTTTCACCGTGTTTAGTATTTAATATTACAAGGCAACGGAGTTTGGTACTATGAAAATCCTTGCAAAGCATAACGTTTGCGTAATTCAACAGCTGCCAAATTTCTTTTGTGTACCAATTCCTAAATATAAAAACACAGAATCCATCAATTGAAAAAATATTCCTTTGATAAATATTTTTTATAAAGCATACGTTGATCAAGTATTTTTACAAGAAAGTAAATTTTTTTTTGAATACGATAATTTTTTTATTCTGTTTTTGTATACACGGTTTTCAGGGCCATACCGCGAAACTTAACATTTGACATAGTATTTTTTTTACGAATACATTTTAAAACATCCTTAAAAAAGTTTTGGAAAACGAGAAATATTTTTTTATAAATAAAAATCGATAAAAAGGTATTTCACCAACGAAACAAAGCGCACCGTCTGCAGGCTAGGGACAGGACTATGTAAAGGAGGGATAGGGGCTTGTCAAAGAGATGCTAGTCCGAGTTGTTAAAGATTGTCTCCATTTTCAAATTATTTAATTCATAAAAAAAATAAAAAAAAAATTTGAATGTTAAAAAACAGTTTACGATAAGGAACGTTTCTCTTAAGTTTCGCGGTCAGGCCCTTTAACATTGTGTAAAATTGTTGATGCTTTTTATTAATAATCATCATCATTTTTACATGGATATCACATCTTACTTAGAAATAAGATGATACGTATTACGTTTCAGGTGCCAGTCCAGGGACAGTAAAATATTGCAGTGAAAAAACACATTTGCAAAAATAAACACCTCTACCCTGGCAGGAATTGAATGTGGGACAAGCGTGGTAGAGCAATGCGCCAACCGCTACACTACAAGTCGGTCTCCGATACTCGTGCAGGCTTCTGGTTTAATTTCACACACAGAACAATATTCTTCATCCGCCCGGATACGGAAAAAATGATAATAGTCAACACAATTTTAAATATTTCTTCAATCACGTGCTGTGATTGCCAGTCCCTAGATGCAGAAAATGAGGAAGTTCGAGAAAGACATGGTATGACCAAATCCAACAAGTACTTGAATATAGAAATATCAGAAGTCGGGACAATCGGAGCGCGCATAAAATGATATATAAATGTAGAGGAAGCGAGGTCTGTATGCAGACATAGAGACATGACGTGCAATCCTATTTGACTAATCCTGCAGGTAAACGGTGCTGCGTGATGATTTCTATCAACGAGATTTTTTCTAAAAATAGGGAATATTGTATTATTTTTCATTAACCTCAGAACAGATCAGGTTTTTAAAATTCAAATATGTATTCAAGTTAAGTAAATATTTCAAGATCAACTCTTTATGTAATATAAATCTTAGTATAAAGTAAGTTTTCGAATTCGGTCGTTTAGTCGTAGGCAAATATACACTCGTATGTCTGTGGAGTTGTATAAGAATTTGAAACTCTTTTAAGTTACTTTAAGAACGATTGGATTTAGACGCGTTGAAATTGATAAGATGTTACATCGTAAGGTTATTTTGACGAACATTCTTATTGATATCGTGAGGTTTTAAGTACAAGTAGCTTCCTTTGACGTTTATTTTTTTTAAATGAACACCAAAAATGCTGGAATGAAATCACGACAAAGAAAAATTAAGAAAATCAATTTTGAGCTTCCAAGGGATTGAAGTTCAGCACTGTCTACAAATATCTGGACAAACTCCAAATATTTTTGAGTAACTAAAACAAAATTTCATAAAAGATATTGTATCTAAGTTTATTTTTCAAAAATATAAAGAAAGCTTTTAGGTCAAAGGAAGCCTTTTAAATCTAATTATTATTTTACCAATATCAAATCAAAAAGACCTGATTCCTTCCCTTAAAAAAACCTTTGATAATACCTGAGTATTTATGATTTAAAAATTGAATTATTCACTAGCTTGTTATTTATATTTTCATTATTTTTTGATAAGTGCTTTGCTTAAGGATAGGCTAGCGAGCAGTGGCGGGCGGTGATTTTTTAAATTAGTACGCTATGAAAATTCTGATAAAATGTCCATAGCGGTAGTATGGCATATAAAAAACAAGTCTATTGTAAATTTAATAAATAATTCCTAACAAATGGCTCCAGCGGCTCAGTAAAAATATTTTCTAATGTAGCATAAACATTTGATTTAAAAAATACAATTTAAAAAAACATAATTGCAAAAATAAAATTGGAACATCTATGGATTCGAACCCCCGCCAACGTCATTTCAAAGCAACGGTCTATCCGCGCAGCTATTTCACGTTTTGCGGTAGGCGTCGAAAAAATAATAAATAAACTAAATAAATCATTAGCGCATCTTCGGTGGAGTCAGACTATTATAACTTGTCTTGAAATTAAACACTATTTCTTAATAAATGATAATAATTTAAAAGTATTCCTTACCGAGTACGATAGTTCACCAAACAAAACATAAATTACGTTTTAAGAATCATTGTTTTATCGACTTTTATATCACATTATTATTCACAAAACGACATAAGTTATACGTATTATAATTCTTCATATATATTTATTCTTAACACTATACACTAGTAACGTTTTTATCATAACGTTAACTAAATTTTAAAAGTTTAAATGGATACTGAAAAATAAACTACAATATTCAACTGTCATCGTATGCACAAAAACGAATTACAATGAGGAACTTCAGCCCTACGGGAAATTGGATACAAAAAATGTTTTCTTACGCGGGGTAAAAATTAGAGCATTAAATTGTACAGCAAAGTATCTTGAAAATGTACAGAAAAAATAATAAAAAATATTTTGATAAAAACGCACTACTTTAAATGACGTCACTGGTTCATGTGAATCAACCTATGATCTGAGAGCTATGGAAGATTTCCGGTCTGCTTGTCGCTTCTGGACCAATAGGAAGAACGGAATGAGAATAAGCGGAAATGAACCTCTGACGTCACACGCGGAGTTATTTCAGAAATACAAAACTTTAAAAAATCGTAGCGCCGATAATACGATATGTAAAAATTAAAAAAAAAAATTTTTGACTTAGTTTAACAGTCTATTAACAAATAAAAAATTTGAAAAAAACCACTGAACTTCCTCATTGAAAAACAATTAACGAATCTTTGTTTTTTAAAACCCACTAAAGGATTTATACTATATTATGGATTAAAATGTCAATTCGTTTCGATTAAAATATCAAAACATTTATTTATTTTAAAGCAAATTTACTTTCAAACCGCCGAAACATAAGTATGCTAAATTACTTACGACATACAAAATATATTCGTTATCTCTTTCTTACACATAACGAGTGCGTATATTGTCACCTCCCTTAGACTGTCATAAGTCAAATTGATGTATTTTAAAGAATACTAGCCCTTATGAAAAAGTATTGAAAGACTAAATTGCATTAATGAAAGCTGCAAGATTTTACTGTAATCGCAAGTGTAATTTTTCGAACGAGATTCTAAAGTTTTAGGTTAAAGACGTATTTGAATTAGTGATTTTAAAGTGAGCAAAGTAATCTCGTGTACCTAATCCAGTAGTTATAATTTTGGCCAATAGAGGCGCAACTGGTCGCTGTATGGAATAAAGGAATATATAAATTTACTTACCCAAGAAAAGTAATATATTTTTTTGGTGATGTGTTTTTTCCTAATAATACTACAGTATTATAAAACATTACTTACGATGTCAAAAAAATATGGTAAGCTGCATGTAATCGATTATAAGGAGCATTCGCCACTGCTAGCGAGCACGCGTGAGTAAGGTATTTTATACGGTGCACAAATAATTAATTTTTGGAGGTAAATGTATCAAAAATACCTCAAACAAGGCGACGTTCATAGGGCTCTTACATTCATGTCAGAATACACTTTTAATACTTGGTTTGCATTAGTCAGAAAATAATTATTCACTCGGTCCACTTTATACAAAATTATATGAAAATCGCGCACGGCAAAATCAATGAAAAAATAATGTTTCAGTAAATGACAGAATTAATGTAAGCTTTTTTCTTATTGACTTTGTAATCTTTTTTTATGAATATTGCCTTTAGTATTAAAATAAACAATTTTAAAGTTTACACACTCGAGGGTATTAGAAGAAAACTTTGAAATTTCCACCAAAAACGGAAAATTGGTTATTGATGCCAAAATAAACTATACATAAAAACCTACCGACCTAAATTATAGCGTAATTCAAACCCGTCTCTAAATCTTGGTAAAACCGATTTCAATTATAATTTGGACGCCGTAAACTCAAAATTCTCCATTGAGTTAGTGAAGCATAATTAGAAATCTCACAATTCTTTTTTCGAAGTTTTTTGCAAATATCTCGGTAACTCCTTCAATGAAGGTTTCCAAGTTCGTAAGTCATTTGTAAGTTTTTCAATTATTGTGCCTTCAGTCAAAGAATTTTTTAGGGTTTTCGCCCATATTTAGGTATCATATCTATGTTCACGTATTTAAGTTATTGTAAGTTTTTCAATTATTGTGCCTTCAGTCAAAGCATTTTTTAGCGTTTTCGCCCATTTTTAGGTATCATATCTATGTTGAAGTATTTAGTATAAAAATAATAATTGGTTGACATCATCATCATTCCATGTCCACTCCCTAATTGGAGTAAATGGTATCCACAAAGAGCCTCCATGCATCTCTATCGGCTGCTAACTCCTTTGCATCTTCCCAAGTCAGGTTCTCGTCCCGTAGTTTTGACATAAACTGCCGGCGAACAGTCAGCGGTGGACGTCCAGGACGTCGAGAATCTGATGCTCTGTAAAGTAGGCAAACTGGTTGAGGCTCTCAAGAGGCATACGTAGTATATGGCCTAGCCAACCGTATCGCCTTCGCTTGACGACAGTTGTCACCGGAGTTTTTTTTTGCGACCGTTCTCTTACTACTTCCTTCCTCACAAAGCCAAACCATCGCACACCTAAGATTCTTCAACAGACACCAATTTTTTAAACTCAGAATTTTGATGTTTTGGGTCCTAGTGAGGTGTCAGGATTCGCATCCGTAGAAGAGAATAGGTGTTATATAGGCGGCATTTCATTTTCAATGAGTACATATCCAATATCTAAACAGCCTTCACACTTTTGAATGTGGTACCTGCTACTTCTAACCGCACTCCTAGTTCTTTTTGAAAGCTGCTATTTTGTTGATTGTAAACTTTAATCTTTTTTCTAAAAGCTATTTTATTTTTTAATAATTATAATTCTTTACTTTATGCCAATACGTCCACAGCGTATCTTGTTTGCCTAATGCGCAATGTTTAATTCTACTAAGGCAAATTACAAATCAATAATAAAGCTTTAACCTCATGGGCTTTTTCCAGTAATACAAACATAAACCTTTTTCAGAACTTCAGAAAAATTCAACGATCAAATTATTAATTGAAAAAAATTGTAATTTTTATTTTATTTTTTATTTTCTTTTATTCAGGAAACATACAGTACAGTAACAAAGTTTAATATTTTACACAATTGGACTTAATTCTAATGGACCAGTGAAGTTTCCATATTAAAAAGCAATTAAATCTAATGTTAATTATGAAAGTATAAAAAAGAGAAGGAAAAAGAAAACATAAATGAAAGTTGTTTAAAAATTTAAATTTAAGAGTAATGTCAGAGAGACGATATTTTAATATCCTTGTTGTATAAATCTAAAAATATTTTATCTGTTAGAGCTTAACTATGGTCCTAGCTGGTTTCTCAGCATGCGTCTCTATCTGAATACAGAAATAAATTGGAGCATGTATAAAATACTTGGTTCACTAGTGTAGATGGACTAGCTCTCTTTAAGTTCAATAATAAATACGGAAAAAGAACACTAGAGTACAATATACCAAAAATGTATAATATGCTCCCGTTAAATATAAAAAATCTAAAAAAAATATCTGGCTTAAGAAAAAGACGTCTGCTGGGAATCTGGATTTTAAAACGTGGTTTTTTATATTGTTTTTTTTTTTGCATTAGGACAGTTATTTTTTTTCGATCCACATATTTTTATTTTTTTCCATAGTATTAAGAGTTTTTTGTTTGTTTGTAGAATTTAAGAGATAAGATTATGTATATTTATTAAAACTTAACTATAAGCACCTGCTGATGAACTGAATTTTATGCAGTTCAGTAGGACTTGATAATTTATATGCTAATTTTTGTATGCTTTTGAAAAAAAAAAATATAATAAACGCAATACGTACGATAGAATTCATGTACTAGGGTGTACCCAAAAGAAACCGTACTGGTGTAGTGGTGGGCGGAATTTTTGTAGCACGGAGTTCGAATGGCCTTCGGGGCTGCCTTTTATCAGCCGGAATCTCAAGCTTCGTTGCTGTAGATAATTTTGTTTGGCTGGTATGATTTTTTTGTGACAGCTGTTGTGTGCTCGTTGTTTTTGTCATGGATACTTGTTTTGCTTCCCGCACGGAGAAACTAGCGCAAAAACTCTTAAAATGTTAAAACGTCTACAAACATGATCTTACGAGAAAAACTCAAGTGTTTGAGTGATTTTTCCGTTTAAATATATGTAGGTAAAATTACAATTGATGAGAAAGCTTGATGTGAATGTGATTTGACGGCCTAAACTCTCGTTAAAATTTTCCAAATCATCCTGCGGTGCTATTCTGAACCATTTCGCTGCCGTAGGAAAAACGTTTATCTTGCGTATATACATACTAAATACACAAGATAAGAGTGTTTTCTACAGTTGCGAGAGCGTTTTGAATACCTCCTCTAGTATACGGACGACAAACCACCAAAGAAGTCTAGGAGCAATCTAGAATGACACGGAGTTTAATGAAACGAATTTAATGTGAATATTTGAGGAAATTTGCTCTCACACATCTCTTTTGGTGAGCCAATTTTTGTCAAAATAAAGTATGACCATTGTGACCCGGCTCCCCTATTCACCCTATCTAGCCCCCTGCCACTCATTTTTATTATTTTGAATTAAAAAATACATGAAAGGATAACGTTTTATCGACGCTGCTGAGATTAACCTTTGTGTGATGATGTCACAAGAGTCTAAATACACGTAGAATACAAACATTTTTATCTCTCAAATTTAAAAAATAATGATGTCGTATTTTGATACAATTGGTCTTAATTATACGTTTTTTTTTTTAACTACGGAAATAGTATTTTTAAACATGATAAATTTAAAAAGTATAAATAAA
This sequence comes from Micrasema longulum, assembly GCF_059751315.1. Taxonomy (NCBI): domain Eukaryota; kingdom Metazoa; phylum Arthropoda; class Insecta; order Trichoptera; family Brachycentridae; genus Micrasema; species Micrasema longulum. Next base: position 28,964 of record NW_028278231.1, on the reverse strand, counting down.
ATCAATTTTAAATATAATTTCAAGAATGGAATAAAAATTTTACAAGTACATAAGTTTCAATAGAGAGAACTTTAAAGGCTGTTCAAGGTTTTTTGAAAAATAATAAAATATTAAAAAAAAAAATATTCGGTTTCTTTTTGGTACTTCCTCGTACATGAGTCAAGTATCCGGTATGATAATAAACTTTGAGGTAATAAATTACTAAGGCTAGTGTTTTATCTTAAAATTTCATTTTAACGGCAATCGCATCGATCTGAAACAAAGACCATCGATTTCAGTAAAGTAACGTATAACTTTATATTACTTTGTCCCATGTCCAGCTAAGAGGTATTTTATTCTCAGAGTATACGAAAAATATCTATAGTACACTCGAATCAAAATTTATTACATGGAACGTCTAATAATACATTAAGCCCTATGAGAAATTATCACAAAAGAAAATCCTATTACAAAATATATTGCCATAGAATTAGGAAAATCAGGTGAAAAAGAGATCGAGTGTCCGTCTCGTAGTGCATTGGTTAGCGCGTTTGCTTAACATGCTTGAGGTCCTAAGTTCGATTCGCGACGTGAAATAAATATTTATTTACTATTTTTTTTTACATTATAAACAATGATTAATACAAATTATGTGTCATCACTGGGGTCGCCCGTGCCGAGAAATTAGTATTAGTTTCATACTTGGGTTTTACGCTGCAATATTTCATTACATCCGTAGAGTTAAGTTACCAGTTTCGAGTTTTCTTCTTTATCTTCAGGACATAAATAATTTAGAATTACTCGCGTTGCTACTTATATTACAAAATATTTTAAGAAAGAAGCAGGAAAATGAAAAAGAGAGAAAAAGAGAAAAATATAATCTGACCTAACGGGAATATTTTCAAAAGAAAACTTGAAGTTAAATTTAAGCGATTATTTACTATGGGCAGTTTTTGGATGGAACTTTAAAAAAAAGTTTTTTTGGCTGCTGGTTTTGTTGGTTTTCCTAAAAACTGTAATCATGGACAGTGGCGGTTTTACATTTATCCCCCAATTAAGTGCATTTTGACTGCTGTGGGGTTCTTCTTTTAAATAGCAGCACAACTCACCGACGACAACTCGTGACGTCACGGGTGGAGTAATTTCAAAACTACAAAACTTTGAAAAGTCATAGCGATGAGAATACGCATAGAAATATATATTTATTTATTAATTTCGCTTAGTTTAATAATCAATGAATAAATAAATGTATTTTTTGAAGAACTTTCTCATTATCGATAGCAAAGTGTTAACCGTCAATCTCTACAGAGTGGGCGATTATTACCCATTTAAACCTATATAGATTGTAAATGCACAGTTTTATAGTAATAATCATGGACAATCAACTTTTATAGACACATAAACAATTATGGTTTCACTTTGCTTTACTATTTAACCACTCACCGACTTTTCTATGTCTAACATTTGCTCAACACACATATATTAATTAACATTGATTATTGATATTAATATCAACCGTGATTTTAACTCATAATTTTATTTTTATTGGAAGTTTTAAGCTGTTACCTTAATTTTAAGGGGCATTGTATTTTAATAAACAAAAAAAATGAGATTTTAATTTTAAATATACAGACGAAAACTGAGTCATTAAATATTTTATAAGAAACCCGAGAAAATCGGTAAATGAATTGACTACGTCAATAAGGGATGAATCTTGAAGTTAATGACATCACGATTATCGTTAAACGCCTTTGAAGGTCTTTTGGATGTTCACTTTATCTTTGGAGGACGAAATTATTTCATCTAAGGGATAAAGCCAGTACTTCGTGGTTAAAACCTAAGTTAAATTGTAATAATAATGGTTTAGTCACATATCTCCACCAATAATAAGCATTTTATTCCACATTCAAGGTTTTTACTTGGAACGGTTATGGATTTTTGGCTGTAAAAGATTAAATTTTTTTAGCTTTTGACAATCTTAAAATTTCCAAGATTCCACATATTTTGATTTATTTAATTTTTTGTACATAATTTAAATTGTACATTGGCGGGCTTATTGCCAAATTGCAATTTCTTCCGACCAACCAATAAAATAAAAGTTTTATTTTTATAATTCAAGTTGAAACACATTCAATATAAAATAAAGAAAAAAAAATGAAATAAATAAATTTGTACATAAATTACCTAAAATCATAACTATTGCTCGATGGAAAAAAGAAAGAAGAAAAAAGAGTAAAGAGTAAAGGAGGAAAGATTAAAAAAGATAAAGTACATGTTTCTTAAGACGTGATTTAAACAAAGATACTATAGTAACATCTTTGATGGTGGATGGGAGATGATTCCACAGACGGCATGGACACTATATGAGTTGGAGAAGAAAGAAAATTTTTGGATGGGTATTAAGAGAGTGCCTTTAGAATAAGAACAAAGAAGTAAACCATGACCTGATAAGCGTTGACATTTTTCATGCAGGTATATAGGAGCGTTAGGACCATGAAGTACATTGAACAGAAGTGAGAGGGAGTGATAGTCTCTCCGCTGTCTAATACCCGTATGCAGAGACACAACTTAAGGTCAGGGAAAGTACACTCTAATCTCAAATGCAGAGAATAACCCAAAGGTGAAGACAATAGAATGTACTTTCCTCACCTTAAGGTTTGTCTCTGTATACGGGTATAATTTTTAGCCATTTCAGTTGCCTACGATAAATGGTCATATTTTCTTAGACCAAAAATATACCTTATGTATGTGTTCTGAAGTCGTTCAAGTTTATCGAGTTGCTCACAGCTATTAGGTACAGAAAAGGAGAAACAAGCATGATTCAGAATAATAGAGAATAGTCTTATTGTTTTTTTTGGTCTTTATTTCTCGTCCTTAAATCAAATGCAAATTTACACTTCTACATTCCTTCATTCGTTCTTCACTATTCATCACTTTTTTCCTTCCCATTTTTTCCTATTTATGTCTTTGTTTCTTAAATTTAAAATTTATGTGGTTACTTTTAAAAACACTAAAAATGAAAATAATAATATCTGTATTAGGCATTGAAAAAAAAACAGATTTACGTACATTGTACAAAATGATAAAAAACACAATGTACAGATTATGTAAGGAATAAAGTAATAAGAGAATGGACGCAGGAAACTCAGGTGACAACTCTCATGAAGCGAAGGCCATACGGATGGCTGGGCCATATACTGCGGATGCCTCCTGAGAGCCTTAACCGTGCCCGCCTACTTTACAAGGCATCAGGTTCTCGACATCCTAGACGTCCGCTGCTGACTGTTCATCGGCAGTTTATGTCAGAACTGTGGGATGTGAACCTGAATTGGGAGGACGCACTGGAGCTGCCAGCCGATTAAGATGCACGGAGGCTCTCTGTGGACACCATATGCTTTAACTAGGCAGCGGACATGGAATGATGATATTGATATTAGAAAAAATATTCCACTATTATCTCTAATATACAATGAACCATGTACATTTTCCAAAGAAAGTTGTTTGTTGTATTTATATATGCAGATAAGCCCGTATTAAGATAGAAGCAAGTTATAGTAAGTTGTTAAAACTTTTATTTTGTGATTTTATTTTTTATGTGGTGTAAACTGTCGCTTTGAAAATTAAGTGAATACATGTAGTTGGATGGCAGACCATACATGTATTATTTTTTAATTATCTCTAAGCATGAACATTTATTTAACATATGAAATACACGGTTTTTCAGGGTCAGACCGTGAAACTTCAGAGGAACATTCCTTATGGTGAGCTTTAAAAAAATCAAATTATTTTTTTCCAAAAAGTCATAAAAAAAAAAAGAAATGTTATATCAAAATGTAGTAAATCCTTAATTTCTCTGACAAATAGTCCCTCCACAAACCCCTACCCATCTCCTAGCCAGCCGCTTCCTTTGTCCGCGTCTGATGCGTATCGCTTCGTAGATCAAATTCGTTTTTATCGCTTTTTTTTTGTCGGGGAGTGGTAGGGGTTTGCAAAAAGTTAACTCCATTTTGAAATCATAAAAAAAAAGACTTTATTGAAAAATTTTGTTAGGATTTTTTTAAAGGTCACCATGAGGAATGTTCCTCTAAAGTTTCGCGGTCTGGCCCTGAAAAATCGGTATATACGTATACTCAAAATAAATAACCTAAAAAAATGATCTGAAATGAAACATTTAGCCATACAACAATTGCTAATTTAAAAGTTTAAATTTTTAAAGACAAAAAATGGAATAAACCCCTTAGGGAGCTCTTAATATTAACATATTAAAACAGATATGAAGAACATTTTAGAAATCTAGGCATCTACAGGGTTTATGCTCTATCATTGGCTGGTTTAAGTGACCACTTTACACATTGTGTAACTATCACTATTCTGCTCTATATTTGAACATCTATATTCCTTCAATTCTTTAATCTGTTGATGTTTGTGAAGTTAAGGAGATGAAATCTATATTGTTGCAGGTGAGATTCCAATGATAAAATTATTTCACCCACATACTAGGCAACGAATGTTACACGGTGTGTAAAGTGGCCGCTTAAACCAGCTAATGACAGGACAAAAGCCCTGTGGATGCTTAGACTCCTAAATTCCCTTCTCTAAAATATTGATCATCTCTGTTGTAATATGATAATGTTAACAGCTTCCTAGGGGGTTGAATTCAGTAATTGTCTATAAAAATTTAAACAAATTCACAACGTTGTTGATGAATCCACCTAGTCCAAGAAGAAGTATATTTTTTTTAAAAAAAAATCAGGCTTTGCCTAGTACGTGGGTAAAATAATTCAATCATATGAATCTCACCCACAAAATAAAGGTTTCAGCTCCTTTACTTTATAAACATCAACAGATGAAAGGATCGAAGGAACACAGATGTTCAAATATAGGCAGAATGCTGAATGTTGGCTGGTGTAAGTGGGCACTTTACACAGTGTGTAAAGTGGCCACTTAAACCACCCAATGACAGGTCATAAGCTCTGTGGATGCCTAGACTTTTTTACATTTTCTTCTCAAAAATGTTATTTATCTTTATTTTACAAAATTTTTCATAGATTATACAAATATTAAAAGTTTCAAACCATTTCGTAAAATTTGTAAATAACTTGCCCTGGAAAAATGAGAGTCAATTGTAATAAAAAAGGATTTTAACCTTTGATCCACAAGTCCATAATACTACCGCGGGACTAAAATCTGATTTAAAATAGTTAGAGATGAAGTAATTGCTAGAAATGGGAACATAGTTATTAGATAGTATATGTTTAAACATCCATATTCTCCATTTCATCAATCTATTGATTTTATGTTTAGAAGAAGAAACTTTATTAGATTCTTCAAAATTATTTCACTCACTAGAAAAAAGCTTTAAAAAAATTTCAAATTTTCATTCTTCTAGATCAGTGTTTTTATAGACGTCATTTATTATTTTATTTATTAATAACAACAGTACATAAATAAAATAGAACAGTAACGTACCTTTTCCAAACTCTATGAGAGCAAAAGTCATGGGAGTTGAGATACAAGATAGTGGAAAGTGAAAGCATACATATTAAAAATAAAAAAAACAGGCACAATGTGTGCGCAATTAGAGTAAAACCAGCAAAGAGTGCGGACTTAACAATTTTTTTTATTTAAATTAATGTTGTAATTGAAAAAAAGAACGTTTAAGGTAAAAAAAAAAACATTATTAGTAAGTTACCTATACAAAAAACTATTCATTCTAATATTTGTTTTTATCATAAAAAACGTAAATTTCTTTTAATAAGAAAAGCAATACAACACGCGATGTGAACTACGCGTCGACTGAGAGTTTAGACCAGCGTTTTCCAACCTCTTTAAGTCTGCGGACCGGTGAAAATTGGACAATTTTTTGCGAACTGGTAACGCAGGGATAAAAACAATTATTTATTTGGGTGTTTTTTAAAGGTTTTTATTATTGAACCTTAGCAGGTATAGAAATGAAAAAAGGTTTCTTTAGTTTTGAAATGGGCGCCAAGTATTTCTATGGACCTGCAGAAAATCAACGGACCGGTACCGGTCTGCGAACCGGCTGCTGAGAAACGCTGGTGTAGACTATAGAAAATCAATTGAAATTGCCGTGTTGTTAACAAAGTTAACTTTTAAAAAAGTATTTTGAATAAATAGCGATGCGCACTCTTGATAGTGCGCACTTTTGGCTTGCTTTACCCTACACATCTTTTGATACAAGATCTGACATTATAGGGTAATCCAGTATTTTACATAAAATCTCGGACAATTTCAAGTACTTAAATAGAAATAAATTTATAAAAAGTATTTTTTTTAAAATAAAATTTAGTAAATTTATCTTAGTACCGTGAATATTTATTTTTATAAGATATAAACATTTAAATGTTACTCTTCTTTTATATGACGTTATTTTTATACACAAAATACGTTTTTATTTTTTAAGTATTTAAGTTTGTAATTACAAGTATTATTTTAGCGTAACTGTATTTATTTACTTTCTTGTGACACCAGTTTATTTTCAACAAGTTATTCTTTTGGCAATAACAACTGAGCAAGTATCGTGTTCTTAAAAGTCAAGTCTTCATTTTACACTATATTATAGCTTATTAAGCTTTTGTGAAGTATAAATGTGTCGCATGTTATTTTTCGTACATATATATGGGAGCCAATTGGCAACTACGAGAGGATATATTTTTTAATTATAATTATACTCAAGCAAAATATTAAATCTCAACTCTTAAGAAGGCAACTAAATTTGCGAATAAACTGTTTTAAAATAATAAGGTTATTAAAATAAAAGCTTTTAAAATCTTTTTGAAATACAAAGTACAGGGTGTCTAGTGGCAAAATTCATATGTTAAACTAAAATAAATTTAGAATAAAATCAGCTAAAGCAGGGTAAGTTAACCAAAGTTACAGGTTCAACAAATATTTTATTTGTCATGGATTGTGGGTCTGAACAGATGTGTGCGTTTACTATCAAGGCGTACTAAACAAGTATTTTTTCGCTTACTGCAGCTTGGCGTAAGTTTTGTAGTAATTGAGATATTCGTCAAATAAGTAAAGGACGTTCAATTAAGCAAATCAATAAATTGGTTTGCTAGATTAAGAGCTTCAGAAACAGCTATCAACAGACATGCCAATGTTTTTAAACTGATTGAGTTTTTAAACTGATGAAAACATACAACGTGTGAGTGATTCAGTGTCGGAAAATACACAGATGTCGCATAAAAACATGAAGGCGTTTGTAAATTTGGGAATCGTTTAAAATACTCTGCATAAAATAATTTAAAAAAACACTCAAATTTAACTTTATAAAATATAAATAGTCTGGAAACTGAACAATAATGACAACCAAACATAATTAGCTAATGCCGAATGGATGCTAAGGACTTTTTCTAAGGAAATATAAGCGAGCGACATCTTTTACAGTGAAGAAGCACGTGTTCATCTTAGAGGTTTCGTGAACAAGCTAAATTTCCATTACTGGAGTTTGCATCATTCAAAGACCACTGAACCTAAACGACCATTGCATAGTCAGAAGGTAACCGTTTGGTGCCCGATTTTAGGCAAAGTAATCATTGGCTGTTATTTAAAAAAAATTACCTTAGCCTATCGGGGATGGTACATTCTGAGAGATATTGAGAGACAATCTAGAGTTTAAAAAAATAGTAAGGTGGTGCCACTGTACAACGCGCGCGTTTATGTATGTTTAAAAAAAATTGTCTACAAGAAAAGTGATCTCGCAATTCAGTACTGTCTCCTGGCCTACACGATCGGCTGATCTGATTCAATGGGACTTTTTTATGGAGCTACTTCCAGAGCAATGTTTCCAAAATCAATCTGCCACTACCACTGAACTGAAGGAAAATAATATACGGACCAAAGCGACGACGATTTTGAGCCGGCTCTGTTGATGGGTTTTCGAAAATATGCTTAAAAAAATTGTAGCAATGTTTGCGTTTTAAGAGTGAACATTTAGAAAACGCTTTCTTAAAAAAGAATCCGCATAAATGTACTTGAAACAAAATTCTGATTTTTATAAAAATAGATTTTCTATTTATTTTAATGATTTTCAAAGATTGAAATCTACCACTGGACACCATGTATAACCTATTTTTCTAAAAGAACGTGTATATTAAAATGTTTATGCCGAATTCCGTACCTTAATAATTTTTCGACAAAAAACTTTAAAAACAACATAGGCTTTTAAAATATTAAAGAATTTAAATTTGAATGATGCTTTCGTAAACAAAATTTATTTAACAGACGTAAAAACTAAAAATGTTTAAGCATGGGTAGTACGGGTTATGCAAATTGAGTAAAGTGTAAAGCTGAAAAGAAGTTAGAAAAATCAGACAATGGCAGGCCATAAGCTATATAAAAGCCGAAATTTTGTAATGTTCATCTCATAAGTAATATATTTTTCTCTTGTTTTATATAGTCGGCCTCGTAGCGTAGTGTTAACGCGTTTGTCTATCATGAAAAAGGTCATGGGTTCGATTCCCGACATAGTTGACATAAAATATTTATTAAATATAGATTTTTTACACACACAAAAATATTTCATAGACCCTGGACAGATACTTGAAGCATAAGACTGATCATCTTACCCTCATGTAACAAACATGATTAAGATACGCTGCGATTGGTGTACCAATGCACTGCCCTATGCAGTATTAGGTGCGAAAAGAGAATGATGATGATGGTGATTGTTTTATTTATTTGTTACCATCAATCTCATCGAAAAAGATCTACTCCAACTGATACCTACACGCTAACTCTTGATGCTGATGGCAATAATATCCAGCAAAAAAATGAGGATTGATTTATATGCTGGTAATGAGAGCAATGCCATATCAAATCATTAGAAACTGTTCAAAAATTTATATTAAAAATAATGCTTCACAAAAATCGCACTTTTCCCTTTTTTCAATTGTTCCAAGAAGCTAAACTTTTAGACCAAAGACAAATATATTGTTTTCAATGTTTAAAATATATATTTAAGAACCAAAATTTATTTACAAGCAATTCAAATAGATCAAGTCAAAGAAGGAATCGTGTGCTCGAAATACCACATTGTAAAACGAGGCTCGCACAAAGACATGTATATTTTACTGTCCCAAAATTTTTAATTCTTTTTTTAACTGATAATATTTCATTGGTTCCAAACTTTCAAAATTTTCCTTCTTTTAAAAAACATGCACTATCCTGGATTCAAACTAAAGATATGAACTCTTTTTTTCTATGATATATTTTGTTGCCCTTTAATAATAATGAATATTTTTGTGTTTTTTTTATATTTTTTATTTCTTTTTTTCAATTACTATTAAGAAAAAACATTTAATCTTTTACAGAATATTTTTTTTTCTTTCTTATGTTACACAAACATATTATAACTGTCCATTATTTATTAAAGGAGCAAAAATTCTTTGACATTTTCTCGTATACCCACGAACAGGCCATGCCTTTGTGGGATTTTTTTGTTTACTATTTTTACTATTAATACTTCTTTAATTGCTTTGTAATTATGCTTTATTTTTTTAATACTCTGTTTTACCTCTTATGTTTATTGTAAAAAACAAAAAAAATATATAATTAATAAAATAATTGCGATTGCCAAGCGACAGCAACTCAGTAGAATTAAAAAAATGTGTAAGAGCGCAGTGGATATAAGAAATAAAAAATTAAACAAATTGTAAAATTGCAAGCGGCGAAGAAGATAATGGAATAAAAATATGAAAAGGTAACTGAAGAAGAAATGTTACTGATATGATGAAACAAAATATTAAAACATTTGAAACTGTGGGTCAAATAAACAACTATTTACTAAAGTCAAATGAAAAAAATCCCATGGAAATTGTATCAGTTTTTTAACTGAGCTGCCAAGAATATTAAACAGTGAATATCGGACAAATAGGACAAAGAGCATAAAAAATAATTGACACACACAAAAGAGTGTGTCAACTTGTGTACCCTGAAGAATCAGCAATACCGTAACACTTCATCAAAACAGGTCATTTTTTTGCCATTAAACCAGAGGTTTTGCATGAACCTTAAAACTACCAATAATGAAAGAAGAATATTGAAAAACACAGTCACTCAAATACTATAAACAATGGCGACGGGCTTAAATTAAACTCACTATGGTTCCCGGCATTACATATGACAAACAAAAAAATGACACGGAATGCACTTATGGCTTGCCGCAGACGGGAATAAATATTATACTAGTGCATGAACACATCATTTTGGCATACACAACACATAGTTTACCCCGAGGTGTCTTCTTTAACGATAGCCGAAACGTCGGAACTAATTCATCTTACATGGAATTATCTAAAAAGACCAATAAGTAACAATTGTATAAAAAAATATTAATAATATGAATAAAAGTAAAAATATTTTTATTCTAGCTGGAAATTCATATCACTAAGCAATATCGATGAAATTTGCTGGGATACATATTGTGGATGCCTCCTAACTCTAAGCCTTTTAACTCTTCAAGGCTGTGGTAAAAACTTCATTTGCGCGCAGTGTTATACATCATGTTTCGTTGAACAGTAAATGGAATATTTAAAAGTTTAAACAATTGAAAAAAAACACCTAGATACATGCTGTATAATAATTCCTTTTTCATAATTTATAAAAATAAAATTGTAATTTTGCCCTGTTGTAGCAAAATAAATTAATAACAATAAATATTCCGGTCATTTTACATACGTGCACCCCTGTTCACTGCCGATAACCGACTGAATTCACAAACACCGGCCACAGAACAGCATCTTGGTCTTTTCTGTTATGAGTTCTATCTTATAGATTTATTTTTCAGAAATAGATTTATTGCTGTATTGGCGTCAATTCATTCTTCGCATAGAAAGGATAAATATTTTTTGTATTAAAATCCTGCATATTTATATAAAATTTACTTTCCAAATCTGGTTAAGAACTGTTCATTTGAAGATTACATAAAATACAATTTCACCATTTAAAAAAAAAGAAAGAGATATATCAAGTTTCGAATCGTTTGCGGACTAGTGTGACATCATAGTCACACAAGAGTTTACCAAGCTTGCCTACTTTATAAGGTTCTATCTGATAAACTCTAGCCACTGCTGACTTGTTTTAAGTAGTTCATGTCTGAGCTACGAAACTTACCCGAATTGGCGGTTTAAGTCAGTTTCTGGTATATTAAACATGCAAAAGAACACGTGGGTATTTTTCTTATAAAATAAATCACGAATGACGCAAATAAAATATCTATATAAATAAAGTTTTCAGATAAACTTTAGTTAATCAATTCAATATAAAATCTTTATTACAAATCTACATCAAATGCTATAAGACGAATTCAAAGAACTTCCAATATCATAAAGCGTAGGATATTATTTTTGTATAAATCTTATACACTACGATCAATAATCTAGTGTGTCCCGGGCTCAAGTGACCGGCCGTTGTCATATTTATCTCTCATAAAAAAAATGTCTTAATAAAAATAAAAATTAAATCATTTTTGTAATGGGTTACACTTTTTTGAGAAATATTTAGATTTTAGTAATTCACGGTAATCAAAAAAAATTCCTATAAGTAAATATGAGTACTTGACCACTTACCGACTTTTTATGTGTATCGGTTTTTAGACGTACCCGTCTCTTCGTCAGGAAAATCACTACACCAACATGTAAATACTAAAATACACTTTAACCTTAACCATCACCGTAGTATATATTTACAAAAAAACATATTAATTACATGCAAAGTTAAGGGGGACGCAAACACCACCATGTCTGAACACGCACTAAAATAGGGTTACCTTTTATTGATTGGTAAATTTAAAAAAAAAAAGTGGTCTATACTGAAAAGATATTTGATTATTTATTAGAAGAATATTATTTGAAAAACTTTTTCTATATGAAATACTTCTATGTTGTTTAAATTTAGTACTTTTTTATTATTTGAATGTAAAATTTTAACTTCTGTATCATTACTTAAATCGTTATTCGAGTTTATGGGATGATTTGTAAACTGTGAAAAATTATTATCATTTTAACATTTCGTGTTTTTTTTTTTTTTTAATAAAAAGAAATATTGGCGTTCTTACTCAAATATTTAATTTCAAGGGCCGTTTTTATCGAGTTGTAAATAACTCAATATTAGAAAACGGGAATCAAGTTTAGGTAGAGTGGGATTCAAACCACGGAACTTTGATCCATGAGTCCGAGACACTAGCCACAGGACAACTACCCGACTTAAAAAAATTAATGTGAATATTAAAGCTACATTACGTTCTCCCAATATAACTTGATGGACACTTATTGCATTGTAATTTGTACGTACTTAAGTTGTTCAATATGTTATTTATATATTTACAATTTACTAGTAATATTTGAGTATTATATTTAGTGTAAAAAGCAGGTTTAATATTGTTTAGCAAGAATTTAAAAAAATTAGTGTAGGTACAGACTTCCTCTCCATTTACAAACATTATCTTTATCTGAAATCGGAAAATTTACTCAAAATAAATTCCTAATAAATTAATATTGTATAACTGTACAGTATATTAATTCGTAAGTAGTAATGATATTGTTTATTTTTGCATAAAAATGTCTGCCTTAAAACAGGTTGTACCTAGTTAGGCAGACTAGACATGATCCAGAGAAATCTATTACCTAGGTGTTTATGTAGTAGATAATGTTATTATTATTTTTGTTTGTAAACTATGATGATTATAGTTATTATTATATTTGTTGGCATTTGCAGAAGGATACAAGAATTTACTAACCGTTTTTTGTTATTCGGTTACGTCTTAAAATCGGTAGACATAAAAAGTTCGTAAGTGGTTAAATACTAATATTTACTTACACAAGTTATAATATTTGACCACAAAGTTTAGAACATTAAAAATAAAAAAATCTCGTTAAATTGCTATTGAATTGTTTTCACTTTCAAAAGAAAAAAGTACCGAAAATAACAAAGTTTTTAGTAAAAAAAAATATTATTTCCTTCTTTTATATTGAGGTAAGTTTTATTTTAAATACCGGGAAATTAATAAAATGTCAAATTATATTTGCACTTGATTTTATTTGTACACCCGAGCTTTAAATAAACAAAAAAATTGTCTAAAAAATGCATGTTGGCAATTAAAAAAAAACGTTTATTTATAAAAGTTTCTAAGAATCTAGCTTTACGATCTGATTTGAGATTTATGTCACACTTACATGAATACTCTATTGAATGCGGTCATTTTGAAACAGTGTCATATTTTAACTATTTTCTTTATAAACATCGAGATTTACTTTAAAATATCTAACATGATTTTTTGAGATATATCTTAATATATATCGGATGTCACATCGGCATTGCTTTGGAGGGTCAAAAGAAAAAGAAAATAAAGAAAACATTTTTCTTGTAAGGCTCTTTCGGAAATTGTTTTTTAGTTATGAGTCTATTATATTGGACATGCTTTAAGTACTATTGTTTGGTAAATTCAGTTAGAAAAACAAAAATAATCGCTTTATTGTTTGTACCAAGTAAGGGATAACCCAAAAAATATGAATAGTAAAAATTTTATCTTGCATTTTACTAACGGTTGTTTCTTTGATTTTATCAAAACTATTATAAATGTTATTTACGTCATATTCGAAATAAGGATTATTCGATCTACAATAAACTCACCCCACAAAAAACTAATTTACTTAATATAAATTTTCTTTTTTTATGGTTGCGATAGCATTCCTGAACGCGAGCGAATTTTTGCGAAATGAAAATTATGTTCGCATTTTATTTTTAAATAAAAGGTCAGAGGTATTGAATTAGAATAATTTTATTTTGGCATAGTTTAAGCGACCACATTTGACTAAGTTTATATTCGCGTACGTTAATATCAGGTTATTCCAAGCAAAATAATACTATTACTTGAACGAGTATTTAAACTTCAATTTCACATAATTTGCCTCGGCAAGGAACGGAAAGTTTCTGAGATGGAAACTTTAGTAGTGAAAGTAGTGATTCCTCTAATGAAGTGAGGAAATTTTCAAGCTTGCCTGTAGTTTTGGCACAAATTGTCGTTTTGCTAAGGTTGCTTTTACGCAAACGTAAATTTCTTCTTCTTTGGTTTACTGTTTCAGACATATTGTTCCAATATCATAATTATTTTATCTTAGTTATTAGCAACTACACTGTCATGTATGTAAAAATATCAACAATATTTTAAGAACGCCTAATATTTGTAGATGAATACTAGATTTAACTCTGTGGACAGATTTTCAAGATTCTTTTTCTTCACGTGTCATGTCGGTTCCCTACTACTTAGGAGAAAGCTTCTATGTCCCGAGCAGAGCAAAACAATAACAACACAGTTCTAATCGTGGTCTTTTATCAGATGTTTCACAGTCAAAAAAGCTGTTTTACGTCAATTTCCTTTACATCTCAACAATATTTTGAGTTTATCCGAATTTTCGTAAACAAGGACTGGATTCAACTTTCTAAAGAGCTGTTAACATTAACATACTACAACAGAAATGAAAAACATTTTAGAGTAGGTAATAAAGAATATATATTTTCCTATTATCTATATTACCTTCTCTAAAATGTTCCTTATCTCTGTTGTAAAATGTTAATGTTAATAGCTCTCCAGGGAGTCGAAACCAGACCTTGTCAACAAAAATTTGGATAAACCCAAAATATTGTTGATAAATCCACCTAGTCCATGAAGAAGTATAGCAATTGAAAAAAAAAATTTTCAGGCGTTGCCTAGTATGTAGGTGAAATAATTTAATTATAACCCGCATAAATAAAGGTTTCAGCTCTTTAGCATCACAAACATCAACAGATGAAAGAATTGAAGGAATAAAGAGATTCAAATGTTGGCAGCATGATGAATGTAACACAGTGTGTAAAGTGGCCACTAAAACCAGCCAATGACAGGTCATAAGCCCTGTAGATGCCTAGACTTCTATATTACCTTCGCTTAAATGTTCTTCATCTCTGTTGTTATATGTTCCTTTACATCTCTCGTTTTTCCCTTCTTAAAAAGCTGAATATTTATGTGTGACATATTTATTTTACTCAACACTTGGCCAAAATGTGAAATCTCTCAGAGCTTAATGGTAGTGAACAGTACTTTATTTCTATTTACAATATACTTTATTGATGTTTATCATATCGGTTCAAAACATGCTACGGTGGATCTATATTTCAATTGCTTCGAGGTGGTTTGTAGTATTAACTTTCAGAGATCACACCTCTTCACCGCGCAGTAAGACTAACCAAGACTGATTGTTATAAAAAGAGAAGTCATTTTTTACCACAACAAGCCAAAAAACCCAATTACAGTAATGAGTTAAAGATATAACACATAGGTCAACAGTGAAAGTATTCCACCCAAATACCCAAAAAAATTACCCAGGATCTTTCTGTCGTTTTCGTTCATACTAAAAAAAATATTTTGTTGTGGAAATTCGAGTAAATTTACAATAAAATCAATTATTTTATTACGCAAGAAACTGATAGCATTTAATTTTCTTGCTTTTGTTTCCCCTTTCACTGTTAGTTTGACAAATTATTAATATGCAAGGCTCAAGTCATTGTTCCTCATTACCAAAATTGCAATTACTCGAACTGTTTAGATCTGAATTTGTTGCGACAGAGAGGAAAATCATTTTTGACAGAGGAATATGGAAGTCTGGGCTAGAAATTTAGCCTGTAAACAAACATTTGGACATTCTCAAAATATCAAGTTACAAAAATTCATCACCATTATGGTATTTAATATAAATTTTACATCAATTAAGATTATCATCAGGCTTGAAAAAAAAACAAATTTTATTACTCTTATTTTTATCTTATCTCATTTTTTATTCTATTCACTTTTACCAAAGAGAGCCATCGATTCAAAAAGAATCGTCTACATCTCTGGTTCTATATCACACACTGATTATCTGTCTAGATCCCAAACAAGCCAATAATAGGTTGGATCTTGTCTTGAGGTAGTAATTTTTTTTTGTCCTAGCTTTAGTTTTATTTATTCTATTTTTTGTTTATAAAAATCATGAAACACAGTGTATTTTACAAGTACAATACGTTGAATTACATTCCCAGGAGTTACAATAACTCAATTCGGGACATAAATAATCTTGGCATTTAAAACATAACACATATTAAGAACAACAAAGAAACAAAGCAAGTTTAGCACCTTTATAACTAAATATACCTCAACAATATATACGCCTAAAACCTTTTCTTACACAAGTAGAATAAATATATAAAAAAAAAGCTTTTAAGAAAAAAAAAGAAGTGAATCCACTAAGGGAGATAAGGTCATTAACATCACATGCCATGAAGATGATGCTGCCATAGTGATGATGAGAACATATCCATCTCAGTTAGTAAACATCTGGATGACTAAGAAATGGTGTATGGTACAATGTCGTATTTAGTTGTATTTTATATTATTAGTATCTGTATTTATTAGAAGAAATTGTATTTATCATCGTTAAAATGGACTGCATAAGTCCATCAATTAAATGAATAAATTAATAAGGCTAAACCATTTCAATTTTATTAAAAATATAGTTGATTTAATAAAGTTAAATACACTGGAACATTCTTTTACTTGGAAGGTACGTTTCACACAGCACCGTGTAAAAAAGGATGTAGGATTTGATGCTTGTGGAATGCATGGGAGCTCCTACTTAGCTGGAGGTGACATGATAACGATGTATGTGTTGATGTATATTTATTCTATGTTGAATAAACAAAAAGGGTAATAGCGTACACGTTTTATGTTGAATCACTAAATACTGACTACACGTTGGAACTGTCTGAGGCTGTCGGAACTACATGTTATAACTGCATTGTACGAACTGTACAAAATTGTAACTGAGGCTGATTAATTGAACTGACTGTTTACTACTTTTATAATATATTGTCCAGTGTTCACATTACTTCCTTGTGGAAACTTGATTTGATGTACTACTTTCTTGGATGTCAGCAATTTTATCGATATGGTTGATATCCACGCATGCCAGCAATAATTTGTCATAAGGAATTTATGTGTTTTGGTAATCAATTGTTTACACACAGGAAATCTATGATTCCGTTCCTGCTCTATACGATTGTAGGTCAGCTAACATTGAAAACTGATTTCCGGGTAAATCTTACAAATATACTAAAAAAATCACATTGATAGATGGGTTTATTCTTATTATAATCAATACTGGGGTTAAAAAAAAATTGGTTTATATTTATTGTACCTGAATTTTTTTTTTTAATATAACCTGACATCAAAATATCTACTTTAAAAATCGTAAAAAAGATTATTTACTATCGTAATATATTAAACGCCAAGAAGTGAAAAAGCGATGTAGGGCATTCCAATAACGAATGGTATAATTATATCGATGCATGTTATCTGGAACTTTTGTCGATACTCGGTTAATTTTTTTATCGATAATTCATCTCTTGTATAATGCCAGCACTCCTATACTCCTATCCTATACTCCTATATTTTCTTGCCTCCTCTTTCACAGTAGTAGCTGCTCGATTGTGGAATAATCTACCCACTAATGTTAGAGACGCCCCTTCTTTATTAACATTTAAGTTAAGATTGAAATGTCACTATCTTAATATTTAAATTGTTCCTTTTTCCTTCTTCTTTCCTTCCCAACCCCTCTCCCCTCTTCAAAGTATAGTGTTAATTTGATTGTATATATTTTTTATTTTGTTAATCTTTGTTTTTAATTTTTATATAAAATCGTAAGATTCAATATGTCCGTGTATTTATAATTTTCTCAAACTGAACGGTTTGGGTTGGTAGGAAGAAATTGCCTTATAGCAATATGCCCGCCCTTATATGTTTATATATTGTATATGTATATAAAGTATCGAATAAATAAATATATGGATGCGAACCCTGGCACCTTACAAAAGCTAAAAACATTAAACTTCTAGATTTAGAGAGGGAGTGCTTGACGAGAATATTCGACATACGGTGGTTTGATTTCCTAACTAATATTGAAGTCCGAAAACGAACGCAGCAGCTTCCTATAACGGATGTCTTGAGGATGTGGCAGTGGACTTTGCTTAGATACGTACTGCGTATGCCTCAAGAGAACCTCAACCATGTTGCATTTTCTTTACACATGCGGACTTCTATCGTCCTGGAAGGCCGTCGATGACAATCTTTCGGCTCTATTTGGCAGAACTAAGGGATGCGGGATTGACATGGAAAGAGGCCAGAGCGCTGGCTGGCGATTGGGTGTCCTGGAGGCAACTGGTGATGTTCACATACTCCACTTAGGAGCGGACGTGGAAAAGAAGAAGAGTAGTAATTATAATACTAGTACGCATTGTTAAATTAATGATCATTTTTTTTCTTTCAATTTTTAACCATGTCATTTCAAATCCGTGTAAAACGAGGTTCCAGTGTATATTATTTGCTGTGGAAAATATTCGATTAAATTTTAATGTTGCCAAGATAAGTAGATGCGAGTTATTTCAGTTGCCAGAATAACTTTGCAAACATATACGTACATAATAAGGTTATTCAGAATCCAAATGACTTTGCGGTTAGCGGCGTTTGATAAACATATTTTAATGAATGTGTAATAATAATAATACATAACATTGAGATAAAAAGTCATGTTTGTCCAAATTTACGCACGGTGATCCTAAAGGGCACGTCGTTTTTTTATCGTTACTCCGAATGCGAGGAAATTAAGTAGATTACCAAAAGGATGGTTCATTCGTATTTCGCCATTAAAAGAAATGCGAAAATGAATATAGACACGCTTTTTGCTGGTAACACAACAAAAAATTACACCAGAAACGAGAAATGTGAGTTGTATAATAAAAAAAAAATTGGCCAGATGAAAGTATGTAGTAATTTGAAATCACGCAGACATTTAAATAGAACTATTTACGTAGAAAATAATAAATCTATTCATTCACCCTTCTGCACCTAGTGGTGCATAAGGCATGGCATTGGTAAACCAAATGCAGCGTATTTATATAATATGTTATTGTCGGTTAAGGGTCTTATCGCGGGGGAAGAGAATAAAAAAATTGGGGACTCTTATTTTCTTCCATGCTAATACACTCTGTATATATGGCCACACTGATGATTAAACGTCAAATGATGTGTAAAACTGTTTAAAAAAATTGAAAAAACTTAATACAGTATGGTCAATTCAATTTTAAAAACTGTTTTGGGTAATACGTACGGCCGCATAAATGTTCTAAATGAAAATCATCATTTTTTATTACACGTGTTCATATTTATTTGACATTTATTTATCAGTGTAACCATATATGAAGCAAAGTGTAAACGCATGCAATAAATAAAAATCCTTAAATGAATCACTCTCTAGGGAGTAGAAAAGATTCAGAATCCACGCGTTAGTCCAGGATTGTAGTTTCAGCAACCTTCAATATCAATATTTAATAAAATTAAAATGGAAATCATTGACTTTGTGATTTCCCATGTTAAACTATGAAACTAATGATTTACTTTGTGAAAAATTGTTAAATAAATTTTGTCAGCCGACCGGTTTCAAAACAAGAATATTACTTTGTCAAGGCTTAAAAATAAACGGCAGATTAAATTTATATAGATTTGAAACTACGTAAGTATTTCATTGCGTCATTCAATATTTATGTATGCGAGATATTAACCATGTGTACTCCAAATATTATAAAATTGAGTTATTGTCATACCAAAACAAAAAATGTCGTCGCAGTTTACATGGTAAACAGCATTTACTCTAAACTTCTTTGATAACAAAGATAATTGATTTATTTTTTATTTTAACTCCACATCAAATAGGAGGTTAAGGACAGTTTGAAAACATATAGAAATCCAAAAGACCTTGGAAAAAATAAATTTTTGTATTGTGTATAGGCAGATTTTAAGAAAAAAAAACTGTCATTGAAAAATAAAAGATGTTTTATATATGAAAAATCACGAATTTATATTTTGTAAAAGTGACGTTTTTAGAGGATATGGTTTATTTTATTTTATCACATATACGGTAAAATTGCCTTTAATGAAACTCGTAATATGAACATATTTGTATTAATTATCTTTTTTGGGTGATACCGTGTATGTTGGATTTGATCCGACGTTTCGGCTACCATTGCAGGAGCCATCTTCAGGGAAAACTCCAGTTTTCCCTGAAGATGGCTCCTGCAATGGTAGCCGAAACGTCGGATCAAATCCAACATACACGGTATCACCCAAAAAAGATACATAATATTGATAACAGTGACCGTGAAAACCTTCGCATCTATTGAACATATTTGGTTAAATTAATTTTTAAAAATACACATTTCTTTTTACATAAAACCTATAACACATTCAGTAGAAGTTAAAAAAAATCGTAAAAATCTAATTAAATAGTTTACCTCTGGCAAACAGATTTAATGTCCAATCTGTCAGAAATCGAACACAGGGCCTTATGCATGGTAGGCGAATGCCCATACTACTTTACGAGGTAGACTTACCTCCATTCGGTTTCCTTATTCAGGATTTTTACATGAAGGCACTCACCATAAGAAAAAAAAAAATCAGGTTACTGGTACTATTTCACACACATAACATTATTCTTCATCTGCCTGGTCTCAGATGCAATATTTGTTAAAAAAACGATTTTTCATGTTAATCGCGGATAAAACAGGAACGAATTTTTTTTATTAAGACTAAGGCTTTTGGAATCTTAATGACGCTTAATTAAATTCATGGGTAAAATGAAATCGTCTTTTGCGCCTTCATTCTCTAACAAAATTTCATAAAGATCAGACGTGATGCTAAGCAAAAATGTGCCATCGCGTATGACGTAAAATTGCTTTAATTGTACTTCAACTGTAAAATACACATCATAAGAAGTCTGTGTAATTTATGTTAGTAAATATTAATTTTTAATCAATTGCTGACTTTTTATGTCTACCAGTTTAGAGACGTACCCGTTTATTCACAAGGACAATCACTAAACCAACATGCAAATACTAAAATGCATAATCACCTTTACCGCCACCGGAGCATACATAGTATTTAAAGGAGATATAAACACCACCATTTCCAAATAGCACTAATATTATGTTATTAATGATTAGCGGTATATTGCAAAATTTGTGGGGGGGGTTAGGAAACGGAGGAGTTAAATAGTTGAACGTTACACGATTGGTTATTTTAAAATCAAAAAGTGGGCTATATAGAAAAGTTATTTGAATAATTATTAGGGGTCTTAAGGGATTATAATAAGCTGTGAGCAACTCGATAAACTTGAACGATTTCAGAATACATGCATAAGGTACATTTTTGGTCTTAGGAAATATGACCACATTTCTGATTATCGTAGGCAACTGAAATGGCTCAAAATTAGACAGCGGAGAGACTATCACTCCCTCTCACTTCTGTTCAATGTACTTCATAGTCCTAACGCTCCTATATACCTGTGTAAAAAATTTCAACGCTTATCAGTTCATGGTTTACCTCTTTGTTCTCATTCTCAAGGCACTCTCTTAATACCCATACACAATTCCTCTTTCTTCTCTAACTCATATAGTGTCCATGCGGCTCGACTGTGGAATCATCTCCCATCCACCATCAAAGATGTTACTATATTATCTCTGTTTAAATCACGTCTGAAGAAACATCTCCTTTCTCTTCCTTAATTTCGCCTCCTTTCCTTTTTCCTCTTTCCTCTTTTTTCCTTTTTCCCATTGAGTAATATTTTTGATATAAGGTAATTTATAAACAAATACGTTTATCTCTATTTTTATATATTTTTAACTTTTTAATCTTTTTTTTTTCTATTGAATATGTTCTGTAACTTGAATTATAAAAATAAAACTTTTATTTTATTGGTTGGTTGGAAGAAATTGCCATTTGGCAATAAGCCCGCCAATGTACAAATAACATTATGTACAAAAAGTTAAGTAAATTTAAAAAAAAAAAAAATATTTATTAAACGTTTCGAAAAATGTTTGACCACAAAGTTAATGTTTTGAATATAAATGAGTATATGTTAGTTGAATACTGCGTATATAAGCCTTTTTTGTTGTTGCGTTTTTTTGTGTTTTCATTTGAACAGGTCAAGCCGCATTAATAGGTATATTTGAATTGGGATATTGTCCAATAGACTCCTTGCATTCGATTGAATCCAGTACCGCAAATTAATTATATCTACTAAAGAAGTAAAGGGATACCGCGTATATCCTCAATCCCATACAGCGGATGAGACGTATTCGATTTGCGTAAAGCCAATACACGTCTATCTTGTCATACATGCCCTTCGATTCTGTCTGCTTTTGACATGATTGGATTTTGGTTTATCATGCCATGTCTTCCTTGGTCGACCTCGTCCCGCGTTATTTTTCATTCTCGACATAAATACCTGTTTTACCATTATTTTGTCATCCATTCGTTCTACATGCTCAAACCATCTCAGAAACTCTTTTTTAATTTTATCGATTACACCTAGCTCAGATTTACACTCCCGCCTTATTTCATCATTTATAACCCTTCATACATTGACTTTCCACACATTCGTCT
This sequence comes from Micrasema longulum, assembly GCF_059751315.1. Lineage (NCBI taxonomy): Eukaryota > Metazoa > Arthropoda > Insecta > Trichoptera > Brachycentridae > Micrasema > Micrasema longulum. The sequence continues at coordinate 6,454 of NW_028278231.1, read as the reverse complement.
AAGAGATCGCATTCCGACCGCATTTACTCTGGTTTTATCCTTCTTCTGCCATTTCCATGTTTTACTTCCATACATACGTGCTGGAACTAAAACTCCGTTGTGCGCTGATACTTAAGCTTCTGACATATTTTTATTAGCAATTACTGTGCTTAGTACGCCGTTAATTTTGCTGCCAGCATTCACTCTCCTTTCAACGTGTTTTTCTACTATTCCATCTCTTGATAACATATATTTATTCAATATTTTATATACATGTACAATTTATTTGTATATAAGGGCGGGCATATTGCCTTAAGGCAATTTATTTCTATCCACCCAAACCGTTCAGTTTGAGAAAATTACAAGTACATGGACATATTCTTGGTAATTTTGCATAATCTTATAATTTTTACAAAATTTAAAACAAAAATTTACTAAAAATTTACACTATGCTATAAAGACATGCATGGTGAGGGGGTGGGAAGGAAAGAAGGAGGAGAAAGGAACAACTTAAACATTTAGATAGTGATTAAATTGTAAATAAAGAAGACGGAGTCTCTAACATTAGAGGGTTGATTATTCCATAGTCAAATAGCCACTATCGTGAAAGAGGAGGCAAGAAAATTAAAACAGAGAAAGGGTATTAAAAGGGTTTTTTCGTTACTAGAATGAAGAGATGGTCCATGTTGTGATCGAAGTCAGAAGAGCTCTCTCAGATAAACAGGCGAAGTGGGATTATTTAAAATATTGTGAAGAAGTGATAGAATGTGAATGTTTTTTCTATGCCTGATACTGAGCCAGTGTAGTTGCGTGCGGTATTCGATTAAAATATCATGTTTCCCAGATACATAAATTCTTCTAACCGTCAGTTTAATAGCTACAATTAACTTCACATAGACGCATGCGATAGTAAATATGGGTTTTCTAATATAAACCAACAACACAAAATAATTTATTTTTTTATCTCATATTATAACAAAATTGCAAAGTTTTTCATCTCTCCTGAACATTTTGGCAAATGATTCATCAGCAGTTTTGAATTTATGTAGACGAGATTGTTTAATTTGTATATACAATCCAATGTATCAAATATGTACGTAGTAAATAAGTTATATTTGTAAGTACATTTTTCTTGTTACTAACACGATGATATGAACTTTAATCTGTACTCATAAAAATTTTATTCAAGCAATATAATAAAGTGATCAGGAAATATTATTAAAAAATATAAATGAAATATTTATAAATTCTTTGTTACTTTAGTTATTATTGCAAAACTAAATAAAATTGTATCGCAAAAAATAATTTTACAATGTAATTTACGTCAATACTGAAATAAATGATGTAATTTTATTGAACCATAAATTTTATTACTTACTGTAATGATGCATGTGAGATAAAAAAAATAACGCGTATCGAATAAAAATAATCTATTGACTGTAAAAAAATATTATCGTTGGCTGTCAAAATGTTTGTTTAAATTATAAACACGATAAGAACTCTTAAAATTTTATTTTTCTAAAAGTGTCTATATTATAAAGTATTTTTGGAGAAAGTTCACTTTGTATTATAATATATAGCAGTAGTTAAATACTCGTATATAGTAGTAGTATTTAGGTAGGTACAGTGTATATAAATGTTTTATGGAAAAGAAAAACAGAAAATGACTGCACATATTGGAAATATATTCATACTAAGGATTATATGCAGTTTTCAGAATACATAAATTCTTCTGTTTGTGTGATGTCACTGAATTATGTGCAGTTTTCAGCGAAATGTAGATCTTTGCGCTGCGCGTGTTCGTAGATAATGAAATTTTCAATCGAATCTGTAAAAAAGCCAATTTTTTTTTCATCGATCTACCAGAATTGCATTTGACGAGAATGCAACTATTAAATAAAATTGAAGGATGTTGTTTTCTTGTGAACAGAACAAAATTCGTTTTTTATGGATTCCAATCAGATTCTTTTCTTACATTCCTTATAATTTCTTTACATTTATTTCTTTTGACTGGGTTTTTGGTAATACTTAAATAATATTAACTGACATTCAACGTTTTACGTTTTTGCGTTCATGAATAAAGTGCACCCCTGTTGGTGAGAAGAGCCGAGTTTGACATTTGCAAAAAAATCTATATTTGAATATTAATTATTTTTTGTTTTGGAACTCAACCATAAACAAGTACCTAGCAGTGGCGAATGGTGATTTTATTTACAGGTAAGCTATAAAAAACATATATATGTGTACCTACATAAGAGGTACATAATATAATGTACGTAATATATACTATAAATTGATATTTTTCTGTGGTTCTGTGTGATACAACAACTCTCATCCATGAAATCAACTCAAACGATGTAACTTCGTGATACATTATATTATATAGATATGTTATCCATTACTTTAATATATAATTCATTGAAAAATCAATAAAAAATACCACTATGAATTCAGTCGATATTAAGTATTCAATTAAAATGTCAACTGGCCGCATTGTTCTAGTAATTAATAGTGCTAAAAACGGCCACGTGGAGTGCTTTAAGTCCTGCAATATGACGCATGAAAGTAATTATTATCTTATGTCAAAAGTACCATCTCAAAGAAAAATAGTCCTTAAGAAACAATGTTTGAAATACTGTTTTTCAAATCAAGAATCTTTAAATAATTTGAGTAATCTGTAAGTTTAATCTAATAGAAAAAACCAGCACTGGGGTTAATACATTCAAAATATAGTATACTTATTTGTATGAAAAAATAAGCTGGAATAATCGGCTAGTTTCTTGGCTCACCGCAGGCGCTAGGCGCGCTTTATTAAAATTTATATTTATTTTAGGATAAAATAAAAATGTTGGAAATCATTTAAAATAAATGTTTATTATTCATTTGTTTCTCTGTAAATAAAGTTACAATAAAATATAATCATGGTTAGTCAAATATAATGGTAAGCTGCGCATAATCGCTTCTATACACGGTTCGCCCCTGGTACCTAGGTACGTAGGTACCTACTTAAATTCAATATTTATGAATATCAATAATTTTTACTTTTGGAATTCAATCATAAACAAGTACCCAGGGAACGACTTATCAATGAAAAGTCTTTTTCCAAGCTAATAACAGGCAAGCCAACGTTTGCGTAGGACAACGTATGTTAGGTCCGCTAGTTATGGATATAATTATAAATAAAAAATGAACATTTTCATCAATATTTTGTTCCATAATAAAATTATTAATAAACCAACAATATGTTCACATACCACTGATTTTATCGAATTAAATGGTTTAGGGTAGGTAGGAAGAAATTGCCTTAAGGCAATATGCCTACCCTCATGCATATGTATTGTCACGCTTTGGACCGGGAGCATCGAAAATTCAAGAAAAGTCGCTATGGAGATCTTCCATGTTCCCTTTCACAAAGATTTTTCTCCAAACGACTGTCTTTAACAAAGCACTTCATAAAAATAATCTTTCAGTTAATGGTACTCACGAATTCCCCAGGGTGATGTGACAGAATATAAAATGAAAGATTTCCAAATGGTAAATTACAAAGTTTATGACAAGATATATATAAAAATATTCGGATTAATACAAGATGAGGCTCTAGTTTAAATTAACAATAAATGCTATGTTTTTATTAAACGATTAGAAAACTACAAAGCTACCCAACTTGTTAAATCTAATAAAATTCAGTTCTTGGAGCTTCTTAATCAACTTCTTAATGAGGTCCATTGTGAAATTCCATTCTTAAAGTCATCATCTTCATGATTTTTTCCTTATTGAATATTCCATCCACTAAAAGTTTATTTTTACGTGTGTAGTTCTGATTTACAGTTGCTTCGAGTTTTGTATTTCAATAAAAATAATATATGTTTTTTTACAGGAAAACCACTAGTATAATACAAATAATTAGTAAATTAATCTTTCAAAGGCTTGTATATTACATCTTACTTCTAAGATGTAAATGGAAAATATATTCACACATATTATTAGAACCACGAACATGGCATTTTGATAAGAGTGGAGATTATTAAAGGAGCCCTATGTCAAAATTGAATAACATTAGTTGCCTGTTCAGTTCTACGTGGGGTTTTGACTTACGATTTTGGCTCTAACCTTCCGCTTTTATGGTGAAATCTTATTTCAATTTTTGTTCAGCAGAGCGATTGAAGCGCATGTGCTTTTGCTGGAACGACATTTTTGACATGAGCCACGTTTAAGTAGCAAACTCTCTTATCGACTATAATGCGGGTTGCCACTCTACAAAATATATTATCGGAATATTCATTTAACATAGTATCTACTTGGTCAGTAACACAAAAGTTAATACACTGAAAATTATGTATATAAAGTGTTTAAATAAATAAATAGATGCATTTATAGATTGCACTACGCACACAGAGTTAAGTCTATGCTCAACTGAATAGCACAGTTTTTCAGTAGTTTTTTGCCGCAATATTTCACAGTTCCCGAACTGGTATTTGTTAAATTGCAATGTTTGATGCCCCTTAAGAGAGACGATAGTGAGAAAAAATAAAAATAAAGAATTGACATAACTTATTTTTAAAACGATTTTTTTTAATTGATTTTTTTTTGTTTTTTTACAATAAACAAAAGTGATAAAACAGAGTTTAAAAAAAAAGCATAATTACATATCAATGGAATACATATTAATGGTAAAAAAAGTAAACAAAAAATCCCACAAAGGCGTGGCCTGTTCGTGGGTATACAAGAAAATGTTAATGAATTTTTGCCCCTATAGTAAAAAAATAGACCGTTATAATATTTTTGTGTAACATAAGAAAGAAAAAAATATTATATCAGTTTAAATAATTCAACGGTTTTATATTTTTATTAAATTAATTTATTTCTTTAAGACGTTTGCTTAAAGCACTTTACAAAAGGAGCCATAAGCGGGTTATTGGAATTTTATTAAGAGCGTGCTACATTTGATATTACATGCAGGAAGATACAAGATAGATAATTTTTCGCTTATTTTATATAAGAAACCCGTAAAGTACAAAACTTTTTTGTTGTTTTCTACGATGTAAGGCATCGTGTTTGAAATAAAAAAAATATATAGGTATTTATTGAAAAAAATGCTTGACTTTGTATAATCATTATATTTTAGTTTCAGAGCCAAAAATAGTGTTTGTGGCTAAGAAAAAAAAATTTTTAAAGAAATTTTTTTTTTTTTGCGTTCTTATGATAAACCCACATATTTCATTTTGAGGACCATTTTCAACAAGTTGTACTTTAATTTCTTCTTTAACTAGTAAGTCAATTAAAAAAATGAGGTACAAAAATTGCAAAATTGTTTTCAGGCGTTGCCTAGCAGGTAAATTGGTTCAGCCAGATGAATCTTCTTCACAAAAGTCAACAGATGGAAAAGTTTAGAAAATGCGGGTGTTTAAACATAGGCAGAATGGTGAATATTACGCAGTGTGTATAAACTTAAACCAGCCAATGACAGATCATAAGACCTGTCAATGCCTAGACTTTCATATTAAATTTTCAAAAATATTTCCCTTTCAAGAAAGATCTAAATTACCAACTCCCTAGGGGGATATCCAGCCAGTCTGCAAACATTTGGACATACTTAAAACATTGTCAAAAACGGGTGTCTTAAAAAAGATTCTAGAAACGCAAAGGAAAATAATTCTAATACCTCATTCTTCACGTCAAAGATTATCTTGTTGTTGTTGACAATTGTTCAGTTGCGTCGAAAGCGTATTACGTTGAATATTGTTTAGTTTATTACAGAACCGCTTTTTCGGTAATGTGCATGACTGGGTTACCACCCTTTGATCAAATCTCGCGATAATTTTGTAAAGGGCAATTGGTTGTATAGTCAGATAAAAAATAATCATTTCAGTTTTTTTTTTATATAATCACATTAAAAATAGGGAGAGGGGGTTAATGCTTTGCAAGCTCCCGACGTCACCTTTGAAGATCTATGCCCCGTCATAATAATCAAATACACATAAACATCTTATAGAGACACATCCAGGAAAGACCAATGCCGTTAAACTTTTCCCGATTTAAAAACGTTTTCTAGAATCTTAATTGTTTAATCACGTTAAACAGTGTGTGTTTCCCTCTCCGTGGTAAGTGACTCGCTAGATTTGGAGAAAAAAACAGAAAAAACCGCCTGCTCTGCAATTCACAGAGTGCTGGTCAACTGGGAAAAAACCACTCTATTAGCGACGCTTAAGGATGGCAGCAAATACTTGGCTTTGGCTGAGGAAAACGCTAGCCGTCTATTAGAGAGGATCTTTCCGGTCGACAATACACAACAAGAGACTCGTGAGAAAATCGACATCAGACGGATGGCAGAAGTCATACCCTATACAGAAAGCGACCCTGTATTTACGGTGGAGAAGATTGAGGATATAAAAAAATAATCCAGAAAAGGCGCTCGGTGAAAACCATTTCACCGCAGACATCTGCCTTCACTGCTTCAACGTGGACAGGTTGCTGA